>NC_080178.1:47849242-48086014 GCF_950295315.1 Erinaceus europaeus | reverse complement strand
ATACTTTCCAAGTAGGGTGTGAACAAGATGTGATGTAGAGAGGGTGGAGAGAAAAGTGACTGGTGAAAATCAGGGTGTGACAAGGAGAGGGGGCGGAGCAGGTGAGAATTCTACCACTGAACCACCAATGCCCTGGAGGGAGGGTGGTGCATAGTTAGTGATTTATGTAAATAGACTGCAGCTTTGAGTGGGATCAGACCAATCCCATACAGGCATACCAGTGCTTGGTTAAGCAGGACTAGAGACAGAAGACGGGGGAGCTGGCATACTAGCCAACAATATCTAGGAGTAAATCTAACCAAAGAAGTGAAATACTTGTATACTGAAAATTATGAGTCACTACTCAAATAAATTGAAAAAGACACAAAGAAGTGGAAAGATATTCCATGTTCATGGGTTGGAAGAATTAACATCATCAAAATGAATATATTACCCAGAGCCATCTAAAATTTAATGCTATACCCATCAAGAATCCAAGCACATTTTTTTGGAGAATAGAATGCTAGAAAAGTTTAGCTGGAACCAGAAAAGACCTAGAATTGCCAAAACAATCTTGAGAAAAAAGAACAGAACCAGAGGCATCACACTCCCAGATTTCAAACTGTATTATAGGGCCATTGTCATCAAAACTGCTTGGTACTGGAACATGAATAGATACATTGAGCAGTGGAATTCAGAGCCCAGAAATGAGGCCCCACACCTACGGACATCTAATCTTTGACAAAGGTGCCCAGTCTATTAAATGCGGAAAACAGAGTCTCTTCAACAAATGATGTTGGAAACAATGGGTTGAAACATGCATAAGAATGAAACTGAATCACTGTACTTCACCAAATACAAAGGTAAATTCCAAGTGGGTCAAGGACTTGGAGGTTAGACCAGAAACTATCAGATACTTAGAGGAAAATATTGGCAGAGCTCTTTTCCGCATAAATTTCAAAGTTGCCCAACTCAACAACAAGACAACAAATAACCCCATCCAAAAATGGGGGGAGGACTTGGACAGAATATTCACCACAGAAGAGATCCAAAAGGATGAGAAACACATGAAAAAATGCTCCAAGTCTCTGATTGTCAGAGAAATGCAAATGAAGACAACAATGAGATATCACTTCACTCCTTTGAGAATGTCATACATCAGAAAAGGTAACAGCAACAAATGCTGGAGAGGGTGTGGGGTCGAAGGAACCCTCCTACACTTCTGGTGGGGATGTCAATGGTCCAACCTCTGTGGAGAACAGTCTGGAAAACTCTCAGAAGCTAGAAATGGACCTACCCAATGACCTTGCAATTCCTCTCCTGGAGATATATCCTAAGGAACACAACACATCCATCCAAAAAGATCTGTGTACACATATGTTCTTGGCAGCACAATTTGTAATAGCCAAAACTTGGAAGCAACCCAGGTGTCCAACAACAGACGAGTGGCTGAGCAAGTTATGGTATATATGCACAATGGAATACTACTCAGCTGTAAAAAAATAGTGACTTCACCGTTTTCAGACAATCTTGGATGGACCTTGGAATAATCATGTTAAGTGAAATAAGTCACAAACAGAAGAATGAATATGGGATGATCTCACTCTCAGGCAGAAGTTGAAAAACAAGATCAGAAACGAAAACATAAGTAGAACCTGAAATGTAGTTGGCATATTGCACCAAAGTAAAAGACTCTGGGGTGGGTGGGTGGAGAGAATACAGGTCCATGAAGGATGATAATTGACATAGTTGGGGTTGTATTGTTAAATTGGAAACCGGGAAATGTTATGCATGTACAAACTATTGTATTTACTGTTGAATGTAAAGCATTAATTCCCCAATAAAGAAGTAAATTAAAAAATTTAAATATTATTATTTATTATTATTGGAAAGACAGAGAGAAATAGAGAGGGGAGGAGGAAATAGAGAGGGAGAGAGACAGAGACACCTGCAGCACTGTTTCATTACTTGTGAAGATTTCCCCCTGCATGTGGAGCCAAGGGCTTGAACCCATGTCCTTGTACACTGTGATGTGTGTGCTTAATTAAAAAGGTGTGTTACTGACTGGCCCTAGTGTCTTCTTTCTCTGTCTCCCTCCCTTTCTCAATATCTCTCTGTCCTATCAAATAAAATTAAAAAATGGCCTCCACGAGCAGTGGATTTGTATTGCCAGCTACCCAACACCAGTGATAACCCTGGGAGAAAGAGACAGAGAGAGACATCTGCAAACCTGCTTTACCACTAGTGAACCATGGAAGCATGCATGGTAATGTGTGCACTTAACTAGGTGTGCCACTGCCCAGCACCCTAAAATCAAAAGAGAGGCTATGTTCACATTCACAAAGTTGTATGTACTTTTATGCCATTAAATTTTGGAAATGTCATGACATATTTTTCCTATGCAAAAACGCATCATGTTTCTGACAACCCAATGTTGACAAGATGACACATATTCTTGTCATCTTTTTACATTTCCATGCCATTAAAAAAAAAAAAAACAGGTTTCCAAAATGCCGTCTAGTTCATACAGCATTTCTGATTAGTAGCTGCAAAAATATGTTAAATATATCTCAACACCAGAGGGGTAGACTTAAAATTTAGCAGGAGGCCCCAAGTTTTACTCCTAACATCACATGTCAGAGTGGTGCCCTGGCTCTCTCTCATGTTAGTATTTTAAAAGCAAAATAAAGAAAATCATAAAATATATTCTGACCACAATGGAATCAAACTATAAATCAATAAGACAAATATAACAAGGGGCTAAAGGTAAATTCATAGCACCAAATGCTTATCTTAGTATAAAGTTTCAACTAGGCAATAAATTCCGACTGAAGAAACTCATATTCCTCCAGGAAGAAGTCCTGCTGCTGTAGCTATCTTCTGTTCTCTGGCACCTGATTTCCACTACAAAGTTCATGCCATGGCAGTTGCCTGAAGTGAGGGAAACAAACTTAGATTCTTTTTTAAAATATTTATTTATTTGTTCATTCCATTTTGTTGCCCTTATTTTATTGTTGTAGTTATTATTGTTGTTGTTATTGAGTCATCCTAGTTGGATAGGACAGAGGGAAATGGAGAGCAGAGGGGAAGATAGAGAGGGGGAGAGAAAGATAGACACCTGCAGACCCACTTCATCACTTGTGAAGCACAGCCCCCCCCCCCCGCAGATGGGGAGCCAGGGGCTCGAACTGGTGTCTTTAAACCAATCCTTGTGCTTTGCGCCATGTGTGCTTAACCTGCTGAGTTACCACCCGACTCTGGACCTGAGATTCAATTGAGATGAGCACTCATGAACTTCTGAAGAATAGAGTAGTGGGCTGACCTCAAGTACAGTGTAAGCATCCAACTCACCCCTTTACCTAATCACTCATTACTCATCTATTTAGAAGAGCTTTTTTTCATCTTTTTAAATTTTATTTATTTATTCCCTTTGTTGCCCTTGTTGTTTTATTGTTGTAGTTATTATTGTTGTTGTCATTGTTGGATAGGACAGAGAGAAATGGAGAGAGGAGGGGAAGACAGAGAGCAGGAGAGAAAGATAGACACCTGAAGACCTGCTTCACCATCTGTGAAGCGACTCCCCTGCAGGTGGGGAGCCAGGGTTCGAACCGTAGAAAAGCTTTTTTCTAAGTATGAAAAGACTGTAGAGTTTACTACAGTAAAAGACAAAGGTATTGGGTTAGGGACATGGCATAACAGTTATGCAAAAAGATGTTCTTGCCTGAGGCACCAAAGGTCCCAGGTTCAATCCTCAGCATCACCATAAGCCAGAGCCGAGCAGTGCTCTGGTTCCGTGAGATAGGGCCTATATTCACATGTATCCATAAATTAGGATAAAAAATTTAAAAAAAAATTAGGGCAGACTATATACCTGAAAGCAAAAGGGCACAATAGTCTGTAGTGAGTCAGTATATGCAGCAAGCAAGCAGAAAGACCTAAAGAGACACCATAAAGTTCCTAATGAAATAGTGTTAGATACCCTCCTCACCTACTTCCTATTATACTTCCCTCAGTCACTCCAAAGCTAACCTTATCAAAGTAAGGACTACAAAAGCTGAATAAAGGCAAGAAACATCGCAAGGAGTGGCATAAGGATCCTGGTTAGAGCCCCTAGCTCCCCACCTACAGGGGAGTCGCTTCACAGGCGGTGAAGCAGGTCTGCAGGTGTCTATCTTTCTCTCCCCCTCTCTGTCTTCCCCTCCTCTCTCCATTTCTCTCTGTCCTATCCAACAATGACGACAACAATAATAACTACAAGAACAATGAAAAACAAGGGCAACAACAGAGAAAATAAATAAATAAATAAATATAAAAAATTAAAAAGGCAAGAGACTGGCATACTTTGATGATGACTCTTTAGTCACTATCAGGCCACCCCATCAGCTGGGGCCCTAGTCAGGGAGTCCAGAGTATCCCATACATACATGATAGGCTTAGATCTCAAATAGATTCCTCTCACCATTGCTAATGGTCGTATCTATGAGGAGCAACACTATATACCTCTCTGTGGATCCCCATAGGACCTTGTCCTCAATGTGGATCAAAAACGGTACAGAATGTTTCATCCTCTGAGAGGAGGATGGATAAAATACTCTATGCTACACCTGAGGAAGATGGGTCCTGAAACTGGGGCAGCTTGAAACGCTCCTACTCATGACCACAGAATGTGAGCTCAGATCTATAGGGATGCAGAGGTCACATAGGCTCCTAAGCTGAATATGGGCCCAGGATCAGATCAAATTGATGAGGTTTACAGTCCACAATATTTATACACCTTTCCCATATTTGGGAACTACTCTCTTCCCTGATACAGCTTTCGGGTCCTTTTTCCAGTCATGATATCATCTCCCCAGACAGTAACTTAGATCCACTTTCATGTCAAATGTCATTCTCAGGAAGAAAAAAAAAACACAACTAGTATAGTCATGGGTCCTTTGGAATATAACTAAAATAGGCTTACTAGCTATCTACAAAACAGAGACCACCCCAACCCCAAACTCTTCATCTGCACTTTTATAGCCTTTAGGTTCATGATTAGTCAACAATTTGTTTGGCTTTATATATTAACTCTTTTTTCAGCCACCAGGGTCTAGATGCTAACATGATGCCAACCGGACTTCCCTGGACAGATGACCCCATCATCTGGAGCCCCACTTCCCCAGATGACCCCATGTCCTGGAGCCCCACTTCCCCAGAACCCCACCCCACTAGGGAAAGAGAGAGACAGCCTAGGAGAATGGATCAACCTGCTAATGCCCATCTTCAGCAGGCAAGCAATTATAGAAGCCAGACCTTCCATCTTCTGGACCCCATGACCCTGGGTCGATACTCCCAGAGGGATAAAAAATAAGAAGCTATCAAGGGAGTGGATGGGACACAGAGTTCTAGTGGTGAAAAGTTTGTGGAGTTGTACCCCTCTTATGCTGTGGTTTTAGTCAGTGTTTCCTTTATATAAATAAAAATTAAGATATAAAACAAAATAAGGAAGAATGAAATTGCCACATTCATTTGTTTGATCACTTACATAAGGAATGCACAGACCACCAGAGGCTATAAACAAAAATTATTTGGTAGTGATAAAAGCAAGTGATCACTTCACTGGGGGATGAAACTACCTCGATAAATCTAAGCATTGTGGGGCCGGGTGGTGGCGCACCTGGTTGAGCGCACATGTTACAGTGCGCAAGGACCCAGGTTGAAGCCCCTGGCCCCCACCTGCAGGAGGAAAGCTCTGCGAGTGGCGAAGCAGGGCTGCAGGTGTCTCTCTGTCTATCTCCCCCTACTCTCAATTTCTGGCTGTCTCTATCCAATAAGTAAATATAATTTTAAAAAATTTAAAAAAAATCTAAGTATTGCAAATGTGGAGTGGGTACATTACACCCGTCTCAGAATTATGCTTGGGCCACATGAAGCTCCAAGGAGGGAAGAGAGAGAGAAAAACCCCATACCAGGAGAAACAGCAGAAAAAAAGTTAAGTTGAAGGGGGGATTCTTCTCATAAGTAGCTCTGTCACTTCACTTTCAAACAAACCTGAAGCCACCCAGTCTGGGAGGTACTGTGACATCAAATGAGTCAGAACACCCAAGTATAAAGAAGTGTACCTATTTCAGTGGAGGGGAATTAACTCAGGGGAAGGGGAGACTGCAAAATGGTTCTGCATAAAATTTCATGCCTGAGTCTCCAAGGCCCCAGGCTCAGTCGTCAGCACTGCCATAAGCCATAGTTGAGCAGTGCAATGGTAGGTAGGTAGGACACACTTAGTATTTAAAATTATATTATGAGGGAACAAGAGAGAGTTCATCACACAGCGCAATGCCCCGATCTGAAGCCCAGCACTATATGGTGGGTACTATGGAAAAAGGAGCTCTGGTGCTGCGGTGTCTCTCCTTCTATCAGAACAAAAAAGCATCCCATTCAAGTGCCAATTAGAAGGGACATATGCACCTCTATGTTCACAGCTGCGTTATTCAAAATAGCCAAAGTGGAAGCAGTCTGGATGACCCTCATCAGATGACTGGCCAAAGAAGTTATGACATATATATTCAATGGAATACTACTGTGCAGTTAAAAAGATGATATTGTGTCCTTTGGGACAAATGGATGGAACTGAAGGTGATTATGCTTAGTGAAATAAGTAAACAGATGAAAGAAAACTACCAGATAGTTTCACTCATATGTAGAATTTAGAGAACTGATTTACATGAACTTATCAAAGGGTGGGGCATCCAAACAAAACAGAAGCAAGGAAACTGTTAAGAATTAAGAGAACTACAGTGGTTAGCTTTGGGAGGTGGAAGGGTGGACATGGTATGGAACTATAAAGTGTATATCTTATAATCTTGTAACCAACTATTAATAGTAAGTAACTTAAACCCAGTTCCTTAACACACAAACCTGTATTATGTCTTGGGTTGCAGGAAAAGTAATGAAGTACTTTTCTATGTAAAATGTGTCATGACTTTTCTGACAACCCCACAAATATCATTAAAAAACACTATCAAGCAAGAATTAACATCATTAATGTGAATATACTACCCAGAGCCATCTACAAATTTAATGATATCCCCATCAGGATCCCAAACACATTTTTAGGAGAACACATGTTACAAATGTTTATCTGGAACCAGAAAAGACCTAGAATTGCGAAAACAATCTTGAGTAGAAAGAACAGAACTAGAGGCATCACACTCCCAGATCTCAAAATTGTATTATGGGGTCACTGTCATCAAAACTGCTTGCTAATGGAACATGAATAGACACACTGCCCAGTGGAATAGAAGTGAGAACCCAGAAGTAAGCCCCCACATCATGGACATCTAATCTTTGACAAAGGTGCCCAGACTATTAAATGGAGAAAGCAGAGTCTCTTCAACAAATGGTGTTGGAAAAAATGGGTTGAAACATGCAGAAGAATGAAACTGAATCACATAACAATAGTTTAATAATCAAAATATATAAATAGCTTGCCAAACTCAACAACAAGAAAACAAATGACCACATCCAAAAATGGCGAGAAGCCATGGGCAGAATATTCACAACAGAAGAGACTCAAAAGGCCATGAAACACATGAAAAAATTCTCCAAGTCTTTGATTGTTAGAGAAATGCAAATAAAGACAACCATCAGATACCACTTCTCTTCTGTGTGTATGTCATACATCAGAAAAGATAGCAGCAACAAATGCTGCAGAGGTTGTGGGGTCAAAGGAACCTTCCTGAACTGCTGGTGGGAATGTAAATTGGTCCAGCCTTTGGGGAGAGCATTCTGGAGAACTCTCAGAAGACTAGAAATGGACCTGCCCTACGATCCTGCAATTCCTCTCCTGGGGATATATCCTAAGGAATACAACACACCCTTCCAAAAGATTTGTGTTCACAGAAGCACAATTTGTAATAGCCAAAACCTGGACACAACCCAGGTGTCCAACAACAGATTAGTGAATGAGCAAGTTGAGGTCTATGTTCACAACGGAATACTACTCAGCTATTAAAAACAGTGATTTCACCATTTTCAGCGCATCTTGGATGGAACATGAAGAAATCATGTTAAGTGAAATAAGTCAGAAACAGAAGGATGAATATGGGATGAACTCACTCTCAGGCAGAAGTTGAAAAACAAGATCAGAAGAGAAAACACAAGTAGAACCTGAACTAGAGTTGGTAGATTACACCAAATTAAAAGACTCTGGGTTGGGGGTGGGGGGAGAGTGTAGGTCCTAGAAAAGGATGACAGAGGACCTATTGAGGATTGTATTGTTATGTGGAAAACTGAGAAATGTTATGCATGTACAAACTATTGTATTTACTGTGGTATGCAAAACACTACTCTCCCAACAAAGAAATAAAAAAAAGAGTATGGATCAAGGGTTGGGGGTAGACAGCAAATGGTTATGCAAAGGTACTCTCATGCCTGAGGCTCTAAAGACCCAAGTGCACTCCCTCATACCACCATAAGCCAGAGCTGAGCAGTCCTTTGGTAAAAAAAAGAATATGGAGCAAAAACCAAGAAACTTCCTTCAGGTTTTCACCTGTAAGATAAAAACCTCGATTCTATAAGTCAGTGAAGCTGGCAGATTCCATGAGACAAATCATATTCTTTCTTGTAAGGGAAGAGGCCCACAAGGGCCATGCCCAGCTACATGCACCTGAAGGTCACTGCCCTGCAGCTCTCAACTTACAGCACTCAGAACTTCATCTCTGTGCCCTTCCACACTACCAAATATTGCCACCAGAGTGTCTGTCTAGCACAGACAAAAAAAAAAAAAAGGTCAAAATCACTTACTGTAGACTTTTATATAGTAATATATAGTAACTTGAAAAGTTTGGACTTTGGGAGTCAGGCGGTAGCGCAGTGTGTTAAGTGCAGGTTGAGCAGAGCGCAAGGACCAGCATAAGAATCCCAGATCTAGCCCATGTCTCCCCCACCTGCAGGGGAGTTGCTCCAGTGGTGAAGGAAGTCTGTAGGTGTTTATCTTTCCCTCCCCCTTTCTGTCTTCTCCTCCTCTCTCGATTTTTCTCTGTCCTATGCAACAACAATTACAACAGCAATAATAACAACGATATGCAACAAGGGAAACAACAGGGCAAAATAAATAAATTTTTTTTAAAAAAGCTTGGACATCAGCTGTGTAAAGTACAAAAATGGGATTATACTGCAACTTTAAATATTTGTATCTCATGTAAATTTACAGGTATGAGCTCAAACTTTCAAAAGCAGAAAAAAAAATACCTTTAGGTCTTAAAAACATTTTAGAACAGGCAAACATAACTTACTTTTATAGTATGCTTACTTGGCCGTGCACTTTTGAGCCCAGTTTGAGCCCCCAAAGTACTGAAGGAAGCTTCAGTGCTATGACAGTTTTCCTGAATGAGGAGAAATACTTCTGAGGTAGTACTCAGGGGTGCACTGAGGGGGTAAGTGGGAGAAGAGGGGAGAGGGGAGAGGAGAGGGGGGGAAGTGCAATTGCACTACAACTGAACCAGAAACCTACCTTTATGCACTACATTGTTATGGATTAATAATCCTAATTATGCCTCTACATACAGCCACAGCCTGCAGAAGATGGCTGGTATTGCTATCATATGTCCAACCACAAGTGTAAACATTTTCATCAGCCTAAGATATGTCAGTTAACAAGTTACTGTTTTCAAAAAGTAAAAGGGTTATAATTCAACACGTGGAGGTTCTCAAGAACCGATAAAAGTTTCTGACACAGAAGTTCTCATTTCTCTTTACACCATTAGATTTAAACAAGTCTTTTCATCAAAAAGCTACATGGAGGGGTGGCACACAGGGTTAGGAGCACATAGTGCAGAGTGCGAAGACTGGCTCAAGAATGCTGGTTCAAGCCCCAGACTTCCACCTGCAGGGAGGATTGCTTCACAATGGGCAAAGCAGATCTGCAGGTATCTTTCTCTCCCCCTCTCAATTTCTCCATCCTATCCAAAACAAAAACAATAACAATAGCAATAACAATGGAACAAAGATGGCTACCAGGAGCAATGGATTTGGATTTGTAATGCAGGCATTAAGTCCCAGGGATGACCCTGGAGACAAAAAGAAATATCTACAGCATGTGATAAACAAAAGCAATGCCTTCCACTCAATATTTTTTTATTATTTGGCTCTTTGCTGCACTACTCAACTCTGCAGTGACAGCCAGACACTGCTTGTGTACCAATGAAGTTTATTTACCCAAACACTGGCCAGGGCCAGGGAGGCAGCCCTGCAAGCTGCACACCAAGCTTGTATGACTGAAACTCCTGAGGTTCAGCTTCACTCCAAGACACCACCATATGCCAGAACCAGGCAGTGCTCTGATCTCTTCCCAACTTTCACAAAGATCAGTAACTATTGAACAAATCAAGTGGCCATCACCCAAGACTACAGCATACTGGCCCTTGCTGTATTCCAACTAGAGCCAGTCAGAAATAACTGAATGACAAGTCACCGTTCTTCCTTTCTCTTTTAATATTTTATTTATTGTAATGAGAGAGATACAGAGAGAAAGACCAGAACACTGCTCAGCTCTGGTTTTTAACGGTGTTGGAGACTGTACTGGAGACCTGGGAACTATGGGGTTCTCAGGTCAAAAATAAACAAATAAAAAACCAAACATACATATATATACACTCATACACACATATATGGTTAAAAACAGAGCACTGATTAGCTCTGGCTTATGGTAGTGCAGGGGACTGAACCTGGGACTTCAGAGCCTCAGATATGAGAGTTTCTTTGCATAACCCTTATGCTATCTACCCCCCACTGAAATAATAAAATATAAAAATCTGTCTCATGACAGGTTAGAATTATGAATCTCTGCCCTTGTGAAGCAATTACAGAAGCCAAACCTTCCATGTTCTACACCCCATAATGATCCTGGGTCCATATTACCAGAGAGATAAACGATAGGGACGTCTTCAAGGGAGGGAATGGGATAGGGAGTTCTGGTGGTGGGAACTGTGTGCAATTATACCCCTCTTATCCTATGGTCTTGCCAATATTTCCACTTTATAAATGATAAAAAATAATGTAAAAATTAGAAAACAAATGGCTTATAATTCTACAGAAATTAAAAAGAATATGAGAGGGAAAAAAACTCCCCTGAAAATCCAAATAAATATAAAAGTCATTAATACTAGCTTTGATAGGACAATTTTTTAAAAACAAACTAGCCTGAGAGATGGCACAGTGTCTAAAGCCTTGGGATCTCAGGCAAGAGGTGCTGATTTCAATCCTGGTATGCATGTGACTGTAATAATCTGGTTCTCTCTCTCATTGATAAACAAATAAATATTCTTTAAATTTTTATTGTGGGTGGGGGTAGATAGTATAATGGCTATGCAAAAAGACTCTCATGTCTGAGGCTCCAATGCCTTGTACCACTATAAACCAAAGCTGAACAGTGGTATGGTAAAAATATTAAAATAAAACAAATCAATAAAAGTTATAGTGGAAAGAGACAGAAATTAAGAGGAAAAGGAAGGCAAACACACCCACAACACTGTTTCCGCACTCATGAAGCTATTCCCCCTGTAGGTGGGGGTTGGCGACTTGGATCAGGGTCTTTACACACTGCACTCTACCAGGCATGCTACAACCCAGCCCCAGAAAGAAGAGTCTCTTTGCATAATCATTCTGTGATCTGCCCTCACCTGATAGGACAATTTCTAAAGTACTTCAGTTTTTAGAATATATATATATATATATATATATACATGTAAAATTTAATTAAATATATACATATATATATTAAAATTACTTAATCAGAGACTGAGACTCCAAAACCAAAGCACTGCTCAGCTCTGGCTATGGGTGATACTGGGGTTTCTATCTGGGTCCTTAAAGAGACAGAGATGAATGCCTTTTGTATAATCATTTTGATATCTCCTGAGCCTGTAGCTTTATACAAAAAACAGCCAAGCCAACTACATAAACTTCAAAGACATCACAATTCAGTATTTATGCACACACCTGCATCGACCAGCTCACATCCAGGAAGACTTACTCTTTTGATTCCTACAGTTGCGAACACTAATGGATCCCTTCTTTACTGAGCCAGTTAACCTGAACCCCAAACAGTGGCTGGTTGTGACCCTCCTATAAAATAAACATGAAGCAAAACAAATGAATATTTTAGAAATCAAAAACAGGGTAAGCCACTTGACCATTTCTCCATACAACATTCTTCCAAAATTCTGGAAGCCACTGTTTTATATATCATCACTTTCTGATACCTAAAGAGACTTAACAGTCCAGTTATGACATTTTGAAGAAATTTATTTTATTTATTTAATATTGGATAGAGATAGAGAGTAATTGAGAGGGGAGCAGAGGGAGAGACTGGGACACTTGTAACTCTGCTTTACCTCTTGCGAAGCTCTCCCCCTGCTTGTGGGGGGGACCAGAGGCTTGAACCCATGTCCTTGCACACTGTACTGTGTGTGCTTAACCAGGTGCCCCACCACCTGGCCCCCAGTTATGACATTTTCAAACACTGGCTGCATGGTAACATTTTGTTACAAAGACTTAACTTAGAGGCTTGGTGACAAGTACTTATCTAGAAAACTGCTTGAAACTTGCTTTCTATTTTCTTAAACCATCATAAGATTTTGAATCAAAATCAGTACTTTTAATGACTCTTCCTCTGTGTGCTTTCCCCCTACACCTCAGTCAGCTTCTCAGCCCTTCTGCTAAAGAATGTGGTCTTCAGGACATCAGTGGGCTTTGGGAGCTCTCCCTCCAGAGCCCTGTAGCAGCCCTAACACACCACATCAGGTATGGGAGTAGCTCCAGTCTTAATTCTGGCAGCGTTTTCCAGTGTCTGCACTCTGCACAAGGTCCAGTGTTTAACAGGGTGGACAACTGAGCAAAAGTTCTGACTCCTCTTTAAGTGGTAATGCTTCTTACCAACTTTCCCAAAGTAACCTTGGTGTAATGGAGGTCTCCCATGCAAACCTAGTGGTCAAACCACTAAGGAAGTGCCCTGATATCTCCCTCTTGTGGACATCATTTTTAGTACATATCAATGTAATGCATATCCCTGCCCTGGTGACTGACTATGCCAGGAAGGCCATAGCAAGAGAATAAGGTCAGCAGTGACCCTCCAAGGACCCTAGCACACTAAGACAAAAGATGGTACCCAAGAATGACTCTGGTTTCAATAACCCACAGCTCCAAAATGGAAAAGGAACAGATGTAGAGGAAAACACCTAAAAGCACCAGTCAACCCTCCCTCTTATCAATAGAATCTACTGAGGAAGCAATTTTCACCACCCCCAGGGTTATCGCTGGGATTCCGTGTCAGCACTACTAATCCACCTCTCCCAGTGGCCATTTTTTGTTTTCATTTTTTCCCCAGTTTGACAAGACAGAGAGAAATAGAGAGGGGAAGGGGAGATAGAGAATGGGAGGGAGAAATATGTGCTTCACTGCTTGTGAAGTGTGACCCTGCAGGTGGGGAATGTGGGCTCAAACCTGTGTCCTTGAACTTGCACTTGGAGATAATGGGCACTAAATCAGGTGTGCCACCACCAGTCTCCCCTGAGGGCATAATTACTTATGTAACCTAGTCTGTCTTCCCCAAATACTCAACAATCAAAAATGTATTACATTTATACCCTCTCCTTACACACACACTCTCACCCCCCCACACACACACTTGTTTTTACTTCTGCTCAGCTCTGGCTTATAGTGGTGCTGGAGAGTGAACTTGAGATCTTTGGAGCCTCAGACATGAAAGTCTCTTTTGCATAACTATTACGCTATCTCCCCAGCCCACATTTATACCCTTTTCTTTGAAAGCAATCACAAGCAACAAACAAAACATATATGTATGAACTGCACAGAAATATCACTCGATTCATAGAGACTTAAGGTTAAATGGTCAACTATTTTTACAAACAAGTGCTCCTTATATTTTTTAAGATTTTTATCAAAAGAGTAACATTTCCCACAATAGCTAATTTGAATAAAAACATAGACAAAATAGTCTGCTGTGCCAAGTATTACCCATTTAAAACAAAGCAAAGCAAAAAGTTAAGCAATACAAAATGACTATGTATCTCAACTACAAAACAGAAAACTTGAGAGTAATGTAAATTGGAATTACTCTAAACTGGACAGTTTCTTAAAGATGCTTTCCACTGCAAAGTAACTGTAATGCTGAGTGTTCAGCACGTACCTTGAGACTATTCACACAGTTGAAGGAGGATTTACATTTCTTTGACTTCCATTTCCCTTCCACCAGCTTTTCCTTCCATGTGTATTCAGGGTATTTGTAGGTGTATTGGGGCATTCTGTATTTGTGCCACTTTCTACACTGACAGCATCATCCTGCAAGGAATAAGTTTAGGGAAAAAAATCCACCAAGTGTTAACACTCTTTTTTAGTAGCAAATTACTTTTACTGGATAGCCTGACTGATCTAAAAAGAAAAAGCATTTTCTAAGAAACAGACTTTTTTGTTTCCAAATAAAGATTAAAAAGCATACCAGCTGGTGTCAGCAGGCTCACCTGTGGAGTGTACAGGCTACCATGTCTAAGACCCTGGGTCTGAGTCCCAGGCTACCATAGAAGACAGATTGTGGGGTGGGGGTAGGGCTTCAGGAGTATTGGAGTGTGCTGTGGGGTCTCTGCTGTCTCTCTATCTCTCTTATATCTCACCTATCATCTAGAGAAAAGAAAAAAGGGGAAGGTTGGGGACAGCAGATGGCTTACCAAGGTGCCAGCACAAGTCACCACATGGTAACATCTTGGATGGATGGGGGGTTTGCCAAGTGGTGGAGTGGTGTTACAGTCTATCTCATTATCTGTCACTTACCCTTTATCACAAGAAGAAAAAAAGAAGAAACTGGACACTACAAACAGTAGAGTCCTCTAAGCATTAAAGTCCCAAGTGCATTCTAGAATTGTTGACTTGACATATCAGCAAAAAATACAAAGAAAGCACCCCCAGTGAGAATGGTCGGAATGATACTACCTCTATGTGGCCTCATGTGTGCCAGTCTCTTTAATATTCTGGCTTATTTCGCATAACTGATCTTTTGCTTGGGAGGGCTGCAGGTTTCAAACTCACTTGCACTTAACCTGCTGTGATACCTCCGACTCCCTATCTGTGGGAATTCTAACCTACTAACTGTATCCAGTCTCAGCTTCTAATCACTACAAAAACTTGCCTAACAAAATTTAAGAGAATAAAACATTTCCCAAGGACAGGAGTAAATGAGGTAAAAAATGTCAACTCCTGGTGGTGCAAAACACAAGGACTGGTGTAAGGATCCCAGTTCAAGCCCCTGCTTCCCCTCCCGAAGGGGAGTCGCTTCACAAGCAGTGAAGCAGGTCTGCAGGTGTCTTTCTCTCCCCCCTCTGTCTTCCCCTCCTCTCTCCATTTCTCTCTCTGTCCTATCCAACAACAACGATATCAATAATAACTACAACAATAAAACACGGGCAACAAAATATAAACTCCCAATACAGAGTAATATTGGAACTCAAGCAGGAAAGGAAAAATGATGTAAAATGCAGTCTCCAGAAATTTCAAGTACAAATACCACAGGCAAGCCCCCACTATCTTGTATACTTTGAAAGTCAAGGCCTAGCTTGCAAAGGCTGTGTCTGTGCTGGTGTATTTCAGTGATGGAGACTCTAGGGACTAGATGTGTAAGATGTAACCTTACTCCTAACAGGGGTCCAAAGCAAATAAACATCACACACCCTGAGAAACTTACACCAGCCTCCTGTGACAAACCAGTTTAAGCTATGATCTTGCGATCTATCAGAAGAGGCTTCATATTTTAGAAGAGCAACTTTGAACACATCGTCACTGAGACAGTTTGAGGACCTCACTGGATAGAAACTTCACAATGAAACTGGGCTTAGTGGTAATATTCTTTTTTTTTTTTCTTTTCCTTTTTATCAGAGTATGGCTCAGCACGGGCTGCTGGTGGTGCTGGGGGCTGAATTTGGAACTCTGGAGCCTCAGGCAGAAAAGTGATTGTGCAGAACCATTATGCAGGTCTCCCTTGCCCTAATAATGCCAACCTGTTATTATTATTCCATGTCTCGTGACTGCCTCAACACAGTCAGTCAATACAGGCCTAGATGATTCACCAAGGTTCATGGCAGAGCTTAAAAAATTTAGTAATAGTCATCATAATCATAACAGTAATAGATCCGACTCTGGAAGTTGGGGAGGAGGCACAGCAGGCAGGGTGCAGGTTTTGCAAACGCAAGGTCGCAGGTTCGAACCCCCAGTCCGCACATGCCAGGTTCCTGCTCCAGTCTCATTAACAGAACTTTTAACAATGTTTTAGAAAATTATCAATGTTATTTATTTTATTAATTTATTTTATTAATTTAATTAATTCAATTTATTAAATTATCAATGTCAATTATCAATGACCAGGGGTGGTGAAAGAAGGGGAAGGGAAGAAAGGGAAAGGGAGATAAGTCTGTAAAAACCAGAACCTCAAGAAGCCAGGAGTCCTTGCTCAGACTCCCTGCTGCCAGCGGGGTGGGAGCAGAGCACAGCCAGAGCCCTGTGCTGCCAGCCCCAGCGCCACACTCACAATCTCATCCCCAGACAGGTCCGGGTTGCTGTTCTCCTCTCCTAGCTGCTCAGCTTCTGCTTCTTAGCGGCAGGTATGTAGCTTCCTGCCTTCACAGCCGCCTCCCTCTTGGACATGTTCCCCTGCTGCCACCACTGTGGCAAAGGGCTCCCAGCCTCCGTGGGCGGGTGACCGCCACACTGCTGACAATGGGGCGCAGGGCGCCTGCCCGCACGTGTCTGTCCCGTCCACGACTGAGAGTGATTGCCCGGCTCTGAAGGCAGCGCCTCGCCTAGCCTCGCCTCGCCTCTCCTCGCTGGACCCCTGCAGGACCCCTGGCCAGCAGAGGCGGGCTCCGAGGGTTTCCCCTCAACCCCAGCTCCTACGCAAACGCTGCAGGAACACTGCCCAGCCCTCTGCGCTGGGCCTCATTGAAGACACTGACGTCTGGGTTGTGGACTCGCCCATTCGGCCTTGGTGGCCCACCGCACTGCTCCATATTAAAACCCTCACGTTATGCACAGGGATGTTCACAGCCCAACTTTTTAAACTGAGACCGGCATTGAAAAGCTAGAGGAAGCCGGACTGGCCTCCCCCATCCTGTTGGTGGAAGAGTCTCTGGCAGGTGCGCAGGCACCAGTTGAGTTCTCCCGTGGGCGCTGATCCAGGCCACGCCCCATCGGGCCAAGTCCCCTCTGGGTTGTGCTCTGACCAGGGGGATGTGACCTGGGATGGGTTTCTAGGCGCCGCCCCTTGTTCTGCTCAGGGCCGCCCTATTCAGCCCTCATGGATATTTATGAGACTGAGTGATAGGTGTCCTCCAGGTGGTGCTCCTGCTGGGTCAAGTGGAAGAAATCAATCTAGAACTAGGAATATTGGTCTAAACACTCAAGTGCTCTTTTTATTATTTATTTATTTATTTTTAAAAGTTAGCCAGAGCACTTTTCAGCTTTCCTATTCTTTACTCCTCTGGGAGTAAAATAAATAAATTGCTTCCCCGATGAACATGGGCATTGGCAGGTTGATCCATCCAGTCCTATATAGGACATACGCCCTGAAATGCTCCTGCACCCGCATAAGATAATGTCACATGTAGAGCAAGCCCCGTTCTTTGAAATGCCCCCTGCAGACCAGCATAAGATAAAGTCTTGTGCAGGGCAAGCCCTATGCGGCCCCTGAGTTCTCTCAAATGCTTCTTACACCAGCATAAGATATAGTCCTGTGCAGGGCAAGCGCTACATCTGTATAGCCTGATAAAGTTAGACGTACATGTCACGAAGCCCCCAATTTTCATTGACTGGAAATGACCTAATCCACACTCCAGCCTAGCTCAGGAATAAAAAGCCCCAGACTTTTGAACATGGATGGCAACTTTTGAACTGCATGGTAGTCTGTAAATACATCCAGCATACCCCGTGGCAATCAACACACTGACATCAGTCACGGAGGCATCTGCAGATTCCGAACCAAGCCAGTAAAGGATTCAGACCATCTCCCTGGACCAGAAATGGACCAGATCAGGACCAACACCAGACCAGATCAGGACCAGAACCAGGACCCAGCCGGACCAGAACCAGGACCCAGCCGGACCAGAACTCTGCCTGGACCAGCTTTCTCAACCTGAGGACATCACTTGTTATGACCTTACCTGCGCACCTACCTGTCTTATACTGAGGAGGTATTTGGGATACATAATTGTAATTATAAGAATTTGATGTCAGAATATTATTGAGATTTATAAACTGCATTTAAATAATTTAATCTAAGAGTGTGATGTTAAAGTGTAACATAGTGTTAGAGCCGCCCCATCTAGTGTCACTAAATGAGTACTGCAGCACTTATAAAATAACAGCCTTGGTCTCCACTGGCAGAATTCTTTCTCCTATTTAATTAATGAATATCAGGGTCATTTTTTCGGTCTATGCTCACGACAGTCTGGAAATTGGTAGCTGAAAAAGAGTTAAGATATAAAGAAGATCAAATTTTTGACTAATCATAAACCTAAAGGCAAGAATATTGCAGATATAGATTTGGGGTCTCTGTTTTGGAAAAAGCAGGTAGGTATATTTTATTTACTAGTTTTTGCCTGAGCCTGAGATCTGATATGCAGGTGGACCCAAATTATTGTCTGGGGAGATGGCATCATAGTTGCAAAAAGGACTGGAAAGCTGGATGAGGGAAGAGAGTAGTTCCCAAATATGGGAAAACTATATAAATATTGTTAACTGTAAATCCCACCAGTTTGATCTGAGGCCCATATTCATCACAGGGGCCTATGTAACCTCTGCATCCCTGTAGGTCTGAGCTCAGATTCTGTGGTCACTACTAGAAACACTCTAGGCTGCACTAATTTCAGGACCTATCTTCCTCGGCTGGTAGGTAGGGTAAGTTATCCAACCTCCCTTTGGATAATTGAACAGTCCTACCATTGTTGATCTACCTTGAGGGAAAGGTCCTCAACATAAGAGGCCCACAAAGGGGTCCATTATATTGGTCCTGATGGAGATGACCAGTGGCAGTGGTGACAGGGATCTCTTAGAGGTCTAGGCCCATCGTGTCTCCGTGGGAATCCCAGGACTCCCTGACTAGGGTGATGGGGTGGCCTGGTAGTGACTAAAGAGTCATCATTAAAGTATGCCAGTCTCTTGCCCTTTTTCAGCTTTAATAGTCCTTATTTTGACAAGGTTAGCTTTGGAGTGATGGAGGGAAGTGTAATAGGAAATAGATGAAATAGGTATCTAGGTCTAAGTAGAAACTATTTGATTAGGTACTTTATGGTGTCTTTTTAATTTTTCTACTTTGTTTCACTTATAGACTCACTGCAAAATATTGTGCACCTTTGCTTAAAGGTATTTATTCTCCCCTAATTTATGAATACATGTGTATATATGCCCTATCTCATGGGCCCTGGTCTATATCTAGGTTTTGAGACTTTGTTAAGAAGTAGACCGCCTGAAATGGAATTTAGGAGACCTATGAGCTAGGAAAGGTAATGAAGCTGAAGAGTTGACATTCAACGCCTGACGTCTCTGAACACAGGATGAAGTGAAACATGCCAAGGTGGTACTGGTTGCATTGATGAGGTTGATGCAGTATCAGTTGGTATGACTTGAGAGAAGCATGCTGGAAAGTGAGCCCCACCCTTAAGGTTCCAGGACTGAGAGAAATACTAGCTTTATAGGGAAAGGGAAAGGTTCCTGATGTCTTAGGGTTTAAGAAGGCAATAGATTGCTCTAACCAAATTATTTGGCAATTGGGTTAACTTTGAGAACCCCATTCTTAAGATTTGCTATATCATAGAAAACCTTACCATAATTTATGTCCTTTAATGCTATTTTTATAAAAACCATGTCTTAGAAAGTAATGCAAACAGTTGTCTCTGTACTCCTTGGTCTAAGCTTTTAGGAGATTTAATATTTCAAAGAACAAGTCATTATTAGAAATGTGTTAGCAAATGAGCACATCCAAAAATGGGCAGAGGAGATGAACAGAATATTCACTACAGAAGAGATAAAAGGTTAGCAAACATAGAAAAAATTGTTCCAGGTCACTGATTATCAGAGAAATGCAAATAAAGACAACAGTGAGATACCACCTCACCCATGTAAGAATGGCATATATCAAAAAGGACAGCAGCAACAAATGCTAGAGAGATTGTGCAGACAAAGGAGACCTCCTATAGTGCTGTTGGGAATGTAAACTGGCCCACCCTCTGTGGAGAGCAGTCTGGAGAACTCTTACAAGGCTAGACATGGACCTTCCTTATGACCCAGTAATTCCTCTCATAGGGATATACCCTAAGGACTCCATAACACCCAACCAAAAAGATATGTGTACACCTATGTTCAGCAGCACAATTTGTAATAGCTAAACCCTGGAAACAACCCAGGTGCCCAACAACAGATGAGTGGTTGAGAAAGTTGTGATATTTACATATATATATATATATATATATGTATATATATGTATATATATAATGTAGCTATTAAAAATAACTATTATGGGAAAGAGATGAACATAGAGTGCATACTCTCCTGATTTACCCATGTGAATATTTTAATCTATGTATCTGGTAAAGAAGTGCCTTTCCTCTCTAATATGGAGACATAGCCTCAGACTGCATTTTCTTTGTGCTTGCTCTCTTGGCAATTAAAACAGTGGATGTAGTTGCTACCCCTCCTCCCCTCCACATTGCTAAGCTAATGGGCCCCAGACAGCAGTGCTAAAGGTACCTGATGACTAGGGAATAAATTGAGCTGTCTCAAGACTGATCCATGATAGGCACTATTTTCTCCCCCTTTTTAACCAAACCACGGATAAGGAAGATCTATAGCAGTTACTGGAAAGATTGCCTTTGTCTGTTTCTGCCTACTTTGTAATTGTGAAACAAACCTGCTCCCTCCACCCCTCTGCTGAAGGGGGCCTCACTAAAACTGTGTGCTTTACAAAACTGTGGGGAGAACTTCTCAGAGGGACCTGGAGTCTCTTATACACCGGTGTAATAAAGTCCTCTAATGCACCAAATACTGGCTCAAGTCTTGCACTTTGGGAATCATTTCTGTAAAATAATGGACCCACATTCTCTGACCCATCTTGGAGGGAGATAGAAGGAATTTTGGCCTGAGCCAGACATCTAATATGCAGGTGGACCCAGGCTATCTAGGGATTTTGTGTCATAGTTGGAAAAAGGACTAGAATGCTGGGTCAGGGAAAAGAGTAGGGAGAACATTCTTTATTGGATGGTAAGCTCAAGGCTTTAGTCACTGAGCACCCAACAAGAAAGCCTTCCAGTAGCATTGCTTTCAGAAAGCCTGTGAGTCATCTATAGACCGGCTGTAACACTCCTCTCTCCTTAGTTTCCAGAAACCTCAAACTGTGGATGTAAGTATAGCAAACACAGAAGCTTCAAAGAAATATCCAAACAGTGTTCCTTCCTTTCCTAGGTGAATGTAATGCCCCACAGGTTCCACGAGGCTACCAACACTGACCTCCAAAGTTCTCTGCCAAGTGCATACCACTCTGACACCACTGTACTGGATCTGGTGCCAGAACTAGAAAAAGGACATTCAAACTAATACCAAAACCCAAAGTCAACCCCATCCACCCTGCATAAGATTACCTTTTCAGACCTCAGTTTAGAAGAGGCAGGTCACAGTCAGACTCAGGCTAAAAAGAGAATGGGTCTAAGGCTGTGACTTCTGCATAACCAACACCAGACACTCCCTCCTGGGAGACGGGCTTATGTCAGAATTATCAGGCTGGCTGGGGTGCTGCTCAGAAATGAGTATTCTCCTAATGTCCTATTCAGATCCAGTGAACAACATTTTGACCCATTCCTAGAATTGAATTCAAGTTAAAAACCAACAATGAAACATTGGACAGTAGTCTGTGACTTCTACATAACCAAGTACAGACACTCACTCCAGGAAGACAAGCAGGTTAATTTCAGATTTATCAGGCTGGCTGGGGTGCTCTCAGAAGTGAGAATTCTCCTAGTGCCCTATTCAGGTCCAGTGAAGAGACAAACTTTAAAAAAAAATTTTTTTTGTAATTTTATTTATTCATCTTCCCTTTTTATTGCCCTTGTTGTCTTTTTATTGTTGTTGTGGTTATTGTTGTTGTAGTTGATGTCGTCGTTGTTGGATAGGACAGAGAGAAATGGAGAGAGGAGGGGAAGACAGAGAGGAGGAGAGAAAGACAGACACCTGTAGATCTGCTTCACCACCTGTGAAGCGACTCCTCTGCAGGTGGGGAGCTGGGGGCTCAAACCGGGATCCTCATGCCAGTCCTTGCGCTTAGTGCACCTGCGCTTAACCCGCTGCACTACCGTCCAGCTCCCAAGATAAACATTTTGACCCACTACTAGAATTGAATTCAAGTTAAAAACCAGAATTATATCATTGGATAATATTACTGAAAATATCAGACCAAAAGGCAAACCAGGCAAAGACGATCTTCAAGATTTTAGGTATTATCTCCTAAAACTAGTGGGGAATGTGGCACGATCCCCACTTCCTTAATGTAACTGACTCCATCTTGACTTAACCTGAACCTATTCAACCACTTTACTTGCCAACAAAAAGTAGATACTAGTGTTCTGAAATTATTAATTGTTGATTGTTGATTGTTTCCATAACAAGTTGTCCTGACTGCAGCAACAGACCGCCCAACCCCCACATCTTGGGCTTCTGTAACCTAGCTTGCTTCCTGAACTGGCCTCTATAAATGGTTGTGCTACAGTAAACTCCAGACAGCACTCTGAGCAGTAATTTTAGTTGTTGATATAATAAAGACTCTCAAATTTCTGGGCGTTGGGCAGTAGCACTGTGGGTTAAGCACACAGGGAACAAAGTGCAAGGACTGGCTGAAGGATCCGGTTCAAACCCCGGCTCTCCACCTGCAGGGAAGTCACTTCACAGGCGGTGAAGCAGGTCTGTAGGTGTCTGTCTTTCTCTCCCCCTCTCTGTCTTCCCCTCCTCTCTCCACTTTTCTCTGTCCTACCCAGCAATGATGATATCAATAACAGCAATAATAATAGCTGCAACAATAATAAAAAAGAGCAACAAAAGGGAATACATAAATAAATATTTTTTTAAAAAAGACTCAAATTTCACTGAACTGGCCTCAGGTGGTCTCTGATGCTTACCCTAAAACAACCTTACATATCTCTAACCTTACATTTGTGGTCAGAGGGTCCTTGGATAACAGTCTCGTAAAAGCCCAAGACTTCAAAGACAAGCTCCAGCTAGCCATGGACTCCACCACAGCTTCCCTGGCTTCTCTCCTGCACCAAATCTCCTCACATGCCAAGGTGGCTCTTCAAAATTGTCCTGAAGTAGACCTTCTGGTGGCAGAGAAAGGGGGGAATCTGTGTTTTCTTACAAGGAGAGTGCTTCTACTATGTTAATGAATCCGGCCTAATCAAGCAGATATTCTGGACACTCATAAAGCTTAGCAAAGACCTGTGATTCTACCATCTCTCTGCCACATCCCCAGAGGACGGCTGTGAGAACAAGGATTCTGAGTTGATGTAGACACTGCAAATCAAGCAAAATTGTGGCCACTGCCACAAACCAAGGAGCTCAGACTATCACACCCATCTTGCTGATTGCTGTTGATACCTCCTTTAATGAAACACACTTCATGAGAAATCCATTCTTGGGGGAGCACAAGAAGAAGTGTGAAGGTAAAAAAGCAAAAGGTAGGAACAGACACATGGTGTCATTGTAGGAAATATACTATCTCTGCATGTAGTGCAACAAGGTCAATAGTGCGGTATATTACAGTGTGGGCAAACATAAATGGAATTAGAGGATGAGCAGATTCTGGAGATATCGGATGCTTAAGGAGAAGGAAGCAGTGTTCAAGAACCAGGTAGTGCAATGCTTTGATTTAGAGGTGGTGCAGTGGGGGCAGCAGACAAGACAAGGTCACTGCAGATGTCCTGCGCATATCTGCCTGGCAGTGTGCCAAATCAGGCGTTTCATGTGAGAATGAAGTTTGGGTCATGGCCAAGTTTCCAGGAACAGACTAAAGGCATGTTTGGTGCACTACGTTTAGGAGCTGATGCTACTTTCTGATCTCCTCACAGCTTATATAAATGCATTGGCGAAGGGCTTGGAGGATGAATGGAGGGTTTACTCTACACTGATGCATGAGTGCAGGAAATAACATAGATGGCCACACATTTTCAGGTGCCATTCTGCTTGGCTTACTTGGGCCAGACCTTGGATTTGAAAATTAAAGGCCTTGACTGAAAAACCTCTCCTCAGCCAAAAAACAAAACAAACAAACAAAAAACACAGAAAAGCTGATAATTTGGACTCCTATGAAATGTAGCCTTTGTAGAAAGAAAGATTAGAAAATTAGTATTCTGCGTGAACAGAATTACATTTCCAGCCTTTCAAAATTTATTTTCTTTTTCCTTGCAAAGTTGAGACTAAATGCCAAAAAGGAACATTTTATGAAGTGTGTGGCCTAGTGGTCCAGAGGTGGCATAGTGGACAAAGCTCTGTTTCACAAGCATGAGGTCCTGAGTTCAATCCCTGGCAGCACATGTACCAGAGTGATGTTTTGTCCTTTCTGTGTCTCTCTCTCTCTCTATCTCTCTCTTTCTCATTGATAAAAATAAATAAATATTTAAAAAAATGAATGCAGCCTATAACCTCAGCCTTGCAGAAGCTATCAGAGCAAACAAGAACAAGAATGCCACTTTTATGTAAGAGTTGTTTCTGCCTCTCTATTGAATATAATCCTGTCTTGGAATGTTTGAACCCACTCTCTGGAGGGCAGATTGAAGGGATGCCAGTGGCCTTTCAAGAGTGACACTTCCTCTCTGGGTGGGAGCTTATTCCATAGAATCTTGGGCCCCTCCCCATACCCCCAGAACTGAGGTCTCCACATGAGGAAGAATCTCAGGTGGACTGTAGGTGCAGAAGGTTCTAGAAGCCTCATTTCAGATGGTAGTGAACATGCTTCACCACCATTTTTATGTTTTTAGTCACTATGCCTTCTTTTTGTATCTGCCTAAATCATCCTCTTTTCAAACCATTATCTAGTTAACCTGACAACTCTCTGGACATGATAGATAGTCCACTGTATTGTTCACCATGCAGGGCTTTGGGCCAGGGGTAGAGCTTAGTAGTGAAAGACTCTGTGATTGCACACCTGTGGATCTGGTGTTTGATTGCTCACACATACACACACACCCCATAGGGAAGAAAAAAAAAAAAAAGAAATACAACTTCTGTCTGTCACTGTAGCCCAAAGCTGCAGCCTTCACAATGGCTCTATGTTCCAGCTGAGACATAGACCTTAAAGACTGTCCATCTATAAGCCCATGGGCACCTACACCATCGTTGGGAAGAAAGAGAAAGCAGCAGTGAAGCATAGAATGTATGAAAGAACAGACAGAAGCCACTGTAGGAGATAAAAGAAAAAAAATTATCTCGAGCCACATTGAAAGTCAGCAACAAGACAAACACATGCTGCAGAAAATCTAATAATAGTAAGTGGTGTGGGCCTTCCTTCCCCACCATAACCCTCTCCTCCTTCCCCTCCCCCTCCTCCCCCACCCCCTTGACACTGTAGTAGAAACATGGGTGGACACATGGAGAGTTCATGACTGGCCCTAGCTCACCCCACCCTGGTTCTCATCTCACTCTCCCCAGTCACATTGTGAAGCTGTCACATGTCACATGTCACCCTATGAGATGAGATTTTAAATCAGTTAAAGGAAATGAACAGTTCTGAGTGGTAATTGATTGACCAGAAGAGGGATTTGGCTGAAAGCAAGCAGTCCCGGACCCCTCAGTTATCAGAGAGCTAGAGTTCGCTGTTCCTTCTCATGTCATTGACACTTTTTCTTTTTTTTCCTTTTATTTTTTGAAAAAAATATCGATCTTGTATAGAGATAGGGAGAGAGGCAGAGAGAAACCTGCTGCACTTCCCTCTTGAAGCTGGGGACATGAGGTTTGAACCTGGGTCCTTGCACACTGTAATGTGTGCCTTTAACTAGGTGCACCACCACCTGGCCTCTGCCTTTACCTCTTATTTAAAAGAGCGAGAGCAAAACTAGATTTCCCACTGAATCCAAAGAAGAGAGGACTTGGGGGTGCGGTGGTGGCAGTGGATGGAGTCAGGCTCTTGCCTTCCCTCCAGGCATTTAGCAGAAAGATGTGCAGAACAGGATAGAAGGAATAGAATCAATTTCAGCCTACAGAAAGAATGGGATAAAGACTTTGTGCTGAAGCAGCAGTGAGATGAAGATGCCATGGCTTTTGACAAGTAATTGCCCTCTGGGGTTGTAAGTTGCCTCCTCTCCTCGTTTCTGCCACTCTGATCTGGGGCTTGACAGGGCTTCATGCAGGTGAGTGGGGGCTGCCAAGTGAACTCTATGGAGGATAGAACTTTGGGTTTAGTGTGGGGATAGCTGTGTTGCCTGTTAAAAATCTACCAACAGTGGGGGTTGGGCGGTGGCGCAGTGGGTTAAGCACATGGGGTGCAAAATGCAGGGACCGGGAGCCCCCGGCTCTCCACCTGCAGGGGAGTTGCTTCACAGGCGGTGAGGCAGGTCTGGAGGTGTCTATCTTCTATCCCCCTCTCTATCTTCCCTTCCTCTCTCCATTTCTCCCTGTCCTTTCCAACAACGAACAACATTAACAATGGCAATAATAATGACCACAGCGAGGCTACAACAACAAGGGCGACAAAAAGGGGTAAAAAATGGCCTCCAGGAGCAGTGGATTCATGGTGCAGGCACTGAGCCCAGCAATAACACTGGAGGAAAACAAAAATCTACCAACAGTGTTTTGGTCTGTCTCTACTCAGAGGAAATTGGTTTTCCTTTTATGGAGGGTGGGCAAACCTGGGTGGAATCAGATGACAGGGCATTTCTCTTAGGAAATAACAAGTTGGAAGCAAGGAGAGTGACTTTCCATCCCAGGCTTATGGAATTTTCAATTTAGAGCAGAGCTGAAGAATCATGGGTAAATGGGTGCTTGGTTAAGAATGGAGATGAACCCTATGGTTTTGTTAATTTATCATTTCTTAAATAAAAATCAATTTTAAAAAATGGAGCTGAATAGTCATGGGTAATGGGTGCTATACAAAGTGAGACTCCTAGCAGGGAACTGGCCCAGAACATCCTACCAGAGGGCTTCTGTCAGCTCTCCTCAATCTTCTGTCTCTACTCACCACCCAGGAGCAGAGCCTCTAGCCACGGGCCATGGAGGTTGACAGCTAGCCTGTCTTATTTTCATTTGTCAACAGGGAAAGTTAACACGTGCCTGACTGAAAATGTGAAAAACGTGCCAAAACAGATGGAGATGCTATCAAAGCCTCAATATTCCAAACTTTTTTCCCCCAGAGCTCAGATCAGGCTTATAGTGGATTTGGGAATCAAACTGGAACATAAAAGGGAATGAAAGTCATTTGAAGAACCACTGTGCTATATCCCCAGCCCCCAAATATTCTAAATGACCAATTAACAGATTGTTATCATGAGTAACCCATGGATAACTCCTTCTCCTCCTTCCTCTCCTCCTACTCTTCTTCATGTCTCTACTCCTCCTTCACTCTGGCTGTATTCAATCTGTATTCCTTTGATTTCTTTCTCTTGCCTGATTGCTATGGCAAGAACTTCTAATACTATGTTGAAGAGTAATGGTGATAGTGGGCATCCCTGTCTAGTCCCTGATATGAGGGGAAATGCTTTCAACTTCTATCCATTGAGTAGGATGTTGTCTGTTGGTTTGCTATATATGGGTTTCATTATCTTTAGGAATTTCCCATCTATTCCCATTTTTTGTAGAGTTTTCAGCATGAATGGGTGTTGGATTTTGTCAAAGGCTTTCTCTTCATCTATTGAGATAATCATGTTTTTTTTGGCTTTGCTTTTATTGATGTGGTGAATGACACTGATTGACTTATGGATGTTGAACAAGCCTTGCATTCCTGGGATGAATCCCACTTGGTCGTGATGAACAATCTTTTTGATGTGCTGTTGTATCCGGTTGGCCAAGATCTTGTTGAATATTTTGGCATCTATGTTCATCAGAGATATTGTTCTGTAGTTTTCCTTTTTTGTTGTGTCTCTATCTGCTTTGGGTATCAGAGTGGTGTTGACTTCATAGAAGGTGGAAGGGAGTGTCCCTGTTTCTTTGATCTTATGGAAAAGTTTTAGGAGTATGGGTATTAACTGTTTCCTGAAGGTTTTGTAGAATTCATTTGTGAATCCATCTGGTCCAGGACTTTTATGTTGGGGAGATTCATAGTAACAGTTTCGATTTCTTTGTCTGTGATTGGTGCATTTAAGTTTTGTAGTTCTTCTTGGTTCAGTTTTGGAAGGGCATATGCTTCTAGGAATTCTTCTATTTCTTCCAGATTTTCCATCTTGGTGGTGTATAGTACTTCATAGAAGTCTTGCATGATTTTCTGGATTTCTGTGGTGTCAGTTGTGATATCTCCTCTATCATTTACAATTCTATGAATTTGAGTCTTCTCCCTTTTTTGTTTAGTGAGTCTGGCTAGGGGTTTGTCAATCTTGTTTAATCTTTCAAAGAACTAACATTTGGCTTCATTGATCTTCTGTATGGTTCTCTTATTTTCTATGTTGTTTATTTCTGCTCTAATTTTAGTGATTTGTGTCTGTCTGGTTGCTTTAGGATTCCTTTGTTCCTCTTCCTTTAAGTCCTTAATGTGTGCAGTAAGGTTGTTTATTTGAGTTTTCTCTTGTTGTTTAATATGTGATTGTATGGCTATGAGTTTCCCCTTCATTACTGCTTTAGCTGTGTGCCAAATATTTTGATAGGTTGTGCCTTCATTTTCATTTGTTTCCAGGAACATTTGTATTTCCTGCTTGAGTGTCTCTCTGACCCAGTGGTTCTTAAGCAGTATGTTGTTTAATTTCCAGATTCTGTGACTTTTAATAATTTTCTGTTTGTTGTTAAAAGTTAGTTTTACTCCACTGTGGTCTGAGAAGATACTTGAGATGATTTCAATGATCTTGAATTTTTTTGATGCTGTCTTTCTGGCCTAACATGTGGTCTATCCTTGGGTATGTGTTGTGTGGATTTGAAAAGAATGTGTATTCCAACTTTTTGGGGAGAAGAGCTCTGAAAATGTCCAAGAGGTCTAGTCTGTCTATCTCTTCATTTAATTCTGTTGTTTGTTGATTCTGTGTTTTGTTGATCTAAGTGTGAGAGTGGGGTGTTAAAGTCTCCCACTATTATTGTATTACTATTGATATATTTTTGAAGTTCTTTGAGAAGGTGTTTGATGTATTTAGATGGTCCCTCATTGGGTGCATAGATGTTAATAATTGTTATATAATAATTGTTATATCGTCTTGGCTGATTGATCCTTTAATCATTATGTAATCACCTTGCCTATATTTTATTACTTTATTTAATTTAAAATCTATTGTGTCTGAGATGAGAATGGCTGTCCCTGCCTTTTTTTCTTTCTTTTTTTTTTGTAGTCCATTAGCCTGTAGGAGTTTTCCATCCTTTCCTAATTCTGTGTTTTTCTTGTTGGGTCAAGTGGGATTCTTGCAAGCAGCATATGGTTGGATTATGTTTTCTGATCCAACCTTTCACTCTGTGCCTATTGATGGGTGAGTTTAAGCCATTGACATTTACTGATATTATGGATTTAATGTGTTGTGGTGCCATTGTTCAACAAGTTTTTATATGATAAGTTGCAGGTATTATAGTAATGTTCTTGTTTAGAAGAGGTCTTTTAGAACCTCTTTTAGGGTCATTTTGGTGGCCATTGCTTCCTTTAACTGTTGTTTGTCAGAGAAAGTTTGGATGACTCCTTTTGGTATCAATGAAAATCTAGCGGGACATATTATCCTTGGTTGAAACCCGTTTTCATTCAGGGCTCAATAGATATCTTGCCATTCTCTTCTGGCCTTTAGAGTTTGGGTAGAGAAGTCTGCTGATCGTCTTATAGGTTTTCCTCTGCATGTGATTTTGTTTTTCTCTTGCAGCCTTTAGGATTCTTTCTTTATACTTACTTCTTTTCACTGTGACTATGATGTGTCTTGGTGTCTTCAGGTCTGGGTTGATTCTGTTTGGGACTCTTTGAGCCTCTTGGGTCTTAATTTCCTTTCTGTTGTTCAGGTCTGGGAAGCTTTCTTCTATTATTTCATCTAGAATGCTTGCTCCCCTTCCTCTCTGTCTGCCTCTGGCAGGCCAATTATGTGAATGTCACTTCTTTTGAGACCATCCCATATGTCCCTGTTTCTGTTTTCAGTGTCTCTCAATATCTTTTTGAGATTTTTCACCTCTTTCTTAGTTTTCTCTAGCTCATCCTCTGTCTGGTTAATTCTGTTTTCTACCTCTGCTAGTCTGTTTTCCCTTCCCTTGGTTGCTTTCTTCATTATAGCTATTTCAGCTTTCAGTTCTCTAATTGCCTCAAGGTAGTTAGTATTTTCCTTGAGGGTCTCATCTGTTGTTTCCCTAATACTGTTATTCCTTTCCTCCAAAGTTGTTTTCATTTCTGTGATTAATAAATTTATTATTGCTTGCATGCTTTTCTTTTTTGTAAACTTTTGAACAAATTATGAATTTATGGTGTTTTATTCATTTTTTAAAATTTTTTATTTAAGAAAGGATTACTGAACAAAAACATAAGGTAGGAGGGGTACAACTTCACACAATTCCCACCACCCAATCTCCATAACCCACCCCCTCCCATGATAGCTTTCCCATTCTCTAGCCCTCTGGGAGCATGGACCCAGGGTCTTTGAGGGTTGCAGAAGGTAGAAGGTCTGGCTTCTGTAATTGCTTCCCCGCTGAACATGGGCGTTGACTGGTCGGTCCATACTCCCAGTCTGCCTGTCTCTTTCCCTAGTAAGGTGTGTCTCTGGGGAAACTGAGCTCCAGGACACATTGGTGGGGTCTTCAATCCAGGGAAGCCTGGCCAGCATCCTGGTGGCATCTGGAACCCAAGTAATGAAGCTGAAGGATTGTCATTCCACACGTGAAGTCTCTAGAACAGTCTGAGGTGAAGCATGTTGAGGTGGCAATCATTGCGTTGGTTAGGTTGTGATCGGCGGATGCAATATTATTTGGTTTGGATTGGGAGATACATACGGGAAAGTGGGCCCTATCCAAGGGTTCCAGGACTGGGGGAAGTAGGGGCTCTATAGTGGAGATGTGAGGTTCCTGCTGTCTTAGGGTTCAAAAAGACAATCGATAGTTAATGTTATCATCACATTATTCGTTAATTGGGTTAACTTTGAAAAAGTCCTTTTGTTATGGTTTGCTGTACAGTATCCAGTATCTTGCATATAGCTGTGCTATTGGATGCTTCTAATCTACTTGGTCTAGGCTTTTGAGAGAGTCCGCATATCAAATACACAGCCTATATATTAAAAGGATTCAGTTTGTGTTTTGAGAAACTTTGAGACATACTATTGATTTTCCCCCTCTCATATTTATTAACTACTGATTTATATGTCTACATTTTGCTAGGAATGTACATAAAAACCATTCCCACCACCAAAGGACTGTGACCCATCCCTCCCACCCACTACCACCCCCCACTGGCCCAGGAATCTGCATGTCTACCCCTCACCACTGGGTTTTTACTTTGGTGCCCTACTTACAATTTGATCAGGTCCTGCTTTTAGTTTCCCTTTCAGATCCTCTTAATCAACTTCTGTTGATGAGTGGGATCATCCCATACTCATCTTTATCTTTCTGACTTAGCTCACTTAACATAATTCCTTCTAGCTCTGTCCAAGATGGGTCAGAGAAGGTGGGTTCATTGTTCTTGATAGCTGCATAGTATTCCATTGTGTATATATACCACAGCTTTCTCAGCCACTCATCTGTGGTTGGGCACCTGGGTTGCTTCCAGGTTTTAGCTATTATGAATTGTGCTGCTATGAACATAGGAGTACACACCTCTTTTTGGTTGGGTGTTATGGAGTCCTTGGGTATAAGCCCAGGAGAGGAATTACTGGGTCATATGGAAGGTCCATGTCTAGCCTTCTGAGAGTTTTCCAGACTGCTCTCCACAGAGGTTGTACCAACTTACATTCCCACCAGCAATGTAAAAGGGTTCCTCTGTCCCCACATCCTCTCCAGCATTTGTTGCTGCTGTCCTTTTTGATGTATGCCATTCTGACAGGAGTGAGGTGGTATCTTAGTGTTGTCTTAATTTGCATTTCTCTGACAATCAGTGACCTAGAGCAGTTTTTCATATGTTTGTTAGCCTTTTGGATCTCCTCTGAGGTGAATGTTTTGTTCATATCCTCTGCCCATTTCTGGATGGGGTCATTTGCTTTTTTGGTGCTAAGTTTGCTGAGCTCTTTATACATTTTGGTGATTAGTTTCTTGTCTGATATATGGCATGTGAAGATCTTCTCCCATTCTGTGAGGGGTCTCTTTGTTTGTGTGATAGTTTCTTTGGATGTGCAGAAGCTTTTCAATTTGATGTATTCCCATTGGTTTGTTTCTGCTTTAGTCTTCCTTGCAATTGGGTTTGAATCATCAAAGATGTCCTTGAGGTGTAGGTGGGAAAGTGTTTTACCAATGTTTTCCTCTAAGTATTTGATTGTTTCTGGTCTGACATCTAGGTCTTTGATCCATTTGGAGGTGATTTTTTTTTCTGTTGAGATAAAGTGGTTCAATTTCATTCTTCTGCATGTTTCAACCCAGTTTTCCCAGAACCATTTACTGAAGAGAGCCTCCTTTTTCCATTTAATCCTTTGGGCCCCCTTATCAAAGATTAGATGCCCATAGGTGTTGAGATTTACTTCTGGGCTTTCAATTCTGTTCCACTGGTCTGTGTGCCTATTTTTGTTCCAGTACCATGCTGTTTTGATGATGATGGCTTTATAATATAGTTTAAGGTCTGGGAGTGTGATGCCTCCATTTCTGTTTCTTTTCCTCAAGATGGTTTTGGCAATTCTAGGTGTTTTCAGTTTCCAGAAATGATTGTAGTGTTTGTTCTATTTTCTTAAAGAAGCTTGGTGGAACTTTGATGAGTATTGCATTCAATTTGTATATAGCTCTGGGGAGAATATTCATTTTGATGATATTTATTCTTCCAATCCATGAGCATGGGATATCTTTCCATTTCTTACTATCAGTTTCTATTTCCTTGAGTAGCGACTCATAGTTTTCAGTATACAAGTCTTTCACTTCTTTGGTCAACTTTATTCCTAGGTATTTGATTGATTTTGCTGAAACAGTAAATGGGAGTGATTTCTGGATGTCTTCTTCTTCAGATTTAGTGTTTGCATACAAAAATGCCACTGATTTTTGTACATTGATTTTGTAGCCTGATACCTTGCCTAATATATTGCCTAATAACTTCCAGTAATTTTCTAATGGATTCTTTAGGTCTTTCTATGTATACTATCATATCATCTATATCATATCATATCATCAAATAGTGAGAGCTTGACTTCTTCCCTTCCAATCTGTATTCCTTTGATTTCTTTCTCTTGCCTGATTGCTATGGCAAGAACTTCCAATACTATGTTGAAGAGTAACGGTGACAGTGGACAGCCCTGTCTAGTCCCCGATCTGAGGGGGAATGCTTTCAGCTTCTGTCCATTGAGTATGATGTTGGCTGTTGGTTTGCTATATATAGACTCCACTATCTTGAGGAATTTCCCATCTATTCCCATTTTTTTGTAGAGTTTTGAGCATGAATGGGTGTTGGATTTTGTCAAAGGCTCTCTCTGTATCTATTGAGATAATCATGTGGTTTCTGGCTTTGCTTTTATTGATGTGGTGAATGACATTGATTGACTTACGGATGTTGAACCAGCCTTGCATTCCTGGGATGAATCCCACTTGGTCATGATGCACAATCTTTTTGATGTGTTGCTGTATCCGGTTGGCCAAGATCTTGTTTAATATTTTGGCATCTATGTTCATCAGAGATATTGGTCTATAGTTTTCCTTTTTTGTTCTGTCCCTATAAGCTTTTGGTATCAGAGTGATCTTGTCCTCATAACAGGTGGAAGGCAGTATTCCTGTTTCTTCAATCTTATGGAATAGCTTAAGAAGTATGGGTATTAACTGTTTCCTGAAAGTTTTGTAGAATTCGTTTGTGAAGCCATCTGATCCAGGGCTTTTGTTGTTGTTGCATGATTTTCTTATCTAGGGTTACTTCTGTCTGATTTGTAGTTTCTTCTAGGCTCTTGTCTTCATTCATCGGAGTAGCAGTTTTATTTGCCCTTGATCTACCCATTTTAATGTGTTTTTATTTTTATGTTCTGCTGTTCCTCAGTTGCTTTGTTTTATGTACAAGTCACACTATACTAAATACCTTTATGACAAATGCAATCACCACTCTCAGAAATTACAATGGTAACTAAAGCAATGACTGAAGAAGTTTAACCAATACTAGTTACTCCCACACTGTCTCCAGTTCAAGAAAATATAGCAACCAAATTTAAATGGAAAAGAAAGAGAAAGGAAAAAAGGGATAGCAGGAATAGACAATTATGCAAATCTACTGTCTACTGTAGATTCTAGGGTAGCAAGAGGGGAAGGGGAAGTAGAGCAGAGACACCCACAGAGTCCCCTCTGAGTCAGACTTCTTTCCTGAAATAGTTCACAAATAAGGATCAGTGAATTCAGAAGGCAGAGGGAGGAGGCAGGAAGAAAGGAAGACAGGGGGAAAAAAGAGAGAAAAGAAAAAAGAAAAGGAGAAAACAGGAAAAAATCAGTGAAAGGAGAGTTTATATATATATGTGTGTGTGTGTGTATATATATATATATATATATATATATATATATATATATATATATATGTATATATATTTTTTTTTAATTGGCTTGGACGTGAGAGAAGGGCGATAGTGTATAGAGAAGGTATGAAAAGTGAGACAAGTTTCTCTCACAGTGGGTGATAATTCTTGTCATCTAGCAATGGAAAGTATACTAAGAGTTAATTTTGGTCACCTGAGGGGGGGAAGGGATATGCGTGTATATATAATAGTATTTGTAAAACAGAGCAGAGTAAAAGCCCAAGCAATGAGTCTACAGCTTGGTCATCTCCCTGTTAGCCTATGTAAGTTTAGTCTAGACAACTGATTGAGAAAGAAAACACAATACAAAGCGAATGTGAAAAAAAGAAAGAAAAAACTTTCAAGCAGGCTGGGAGAGGCTTGCTTGATCAGCTAATTGTCACTTGAATGGGTCTAAGTCCCTAAATCAGAGAAACAATAAAAATAGCCTAGAAATTTGGAAGCAGGGTTTATTGGCACCCTGGTGGGCCATGAATCTTGGTAAAGAAAGGAGCTCCATGGGGAACCTGCTAGCAGCAGCTCTCTACCCCTGAGGTCTGGTTATGGGGAGAGGAGGGCTGAGACAAATAATCAAGAATTTTCCTTTCTTTTTGATCTAATTTTTAATCCAAATTGAATTATAATCACCTCCCTGGTCTACCTTTAGGATGCCTACTTGCTTGTCCCGCTGAAAGCCAGGATTTCAATGCTTTCTAGCAGTTGATGTCACAGCCCACTGGTGCTGCTACATTCCAGTCACCATCTTGGATCTTCCTCTCAACATATCTGTTTCTAGTGTTCTGAAGAGTCTACAGGGGCTGGGTGGTGGCACACCTGGTAGAGCACACACATTACAATGTACACGGAGCCTGGTTTAATTTTATATGTGTCAACAACTATAGTGTACACCATTATCCCCCAACAAAATGATTAAAAATATTGATAAAAAGAAAAATAAGAAGAATCAAAAGAATCTCCAGACTGCTTCCCACAGGGCTTGGATTTGCATTCTCCCAGATGTATAGAAGGCTTTCCCTCTCCCCATCCACTCGCCAGCACTTGGTGTTTCTGTCATTTCTGATGTCTGACATCCTCACAGCTGACATCTCTTTGTTGTTCTTACTTGCATTTCTCTGATAACCAGTGACTGAATGTTTATTCACATGTCTACTGGCCCTTGAGATCTCCATCTATCACAAGGAGATAAGAAACTGTCCTCAGGTGTCAGTAACTGTCCTGTAAACCATGATTTCTCCCAGGAAAATTGCTTGTGGTGGGGGATGGACTGCAGAGCTAGCTCAAAGGCAGAGGACATGCATGAGTTTGATTCCTCAGTATCTTGTTTCTGAAAAATACATCAGAAACTTGTGGCTTCAAACAGTGAAATGTCTCATCTCACTGCTGGAGGCTTGCATCCTGGAATGAAGGTAATGGTAGGGTCATGAGCTTTCTAAAAGCTATGGGGGGGGGTCCTGTCTTATCTCTGTAGCTTGTGAACTTCACAAGCAAGCCTAGTCCATCCTTAGTTTGTAGATTCTCCTGCAGTCTGCCATCATCACTACATGCCCATTTGCCAGGAGCCATTTCTCTGCTTTATAGATGATAAGCTTTGAGACAATGGAACCCCTCAAGACAAGTGTTAATTCCCCCCTGGGCAGGCCATTTCTCCTTAGGTAAACCATTTATCAGTAATCAAGTGAGTCAACACAAGTGAGTCAACACACAGTTTGGTTCCTGCCATTTGTTGCAAGGAACATTCCGCTTTGAAGGTTTCTCCCCCTTCCCCCCTCCTCCAGCATTCCCTCTCCTTCCCCAAAGCCTTATAATGCCTGTATTCACAATAAAATTTTGCTGCTTGATCAGAAACTTGTCTTGCTGTCATTCTTCGTGTCTCATGTTCTTTGATTTCAGGTCTCATTGGGTTCCTAGCCCCTGTTCACCGCCCTGCTGGTCGGGGCATTCTGGCACCCAGAACGTGGGGCGAAGAAGCCTTCTGGACCTAGAAACTCCGCTGATGGAGAGGGTAGGCCTACCCGAATTCAATGAGTCACCTTGGCCGAAGGAGGGTAACGCAAAGACTCGCATAGATAGCCACAGAGATACTGGACCGTGAGTAGCATCTGGAGGAGAGTGTCACAGCGGCTGAGGTAAGCAAAACCATGGGACATGAATTTAGCAAACAATATTTATTCATTATAGGACTCAAGGAGTCACTCAAGACACGAGGAACTAGGGTTAAAAAGAAAGAATTAAAGAAGTTTTTAGATTATATTGGAAATATTTGCCCCTGTTTCCCCCAGGAAGGCACTATAGATGAAAAACATTGGAGAATTGGTGACTGTATTAATGATCACTATCAGTCTTTTTTCCTGAACGTGTAACTGTTTCTGCCGTTTGTTACTGGAATTTAATGATATCTTAAACATTTATAATAATCACCCTGATATTAAAAACCTTATTAAAGAGGGTGAAAAGGTCCTCCGGCAACTTTCTAGTCCGCTGTCCAGGACAAAGTCCCCATCCCCATGCCCTTCTGTGATTATTGATCTTGATCCCCCAGTACCCAGTCAAAATAAAAGCCTCCCAGCACCAGATGAAAGTAAAAGCCCTGTTCCCCTCCCTACAGGTTCCACCGCACTCACTGAAGTTCTCTCCATTGACCCTCCTATTGCTAATTCACATGAGAATGAAACCCAGCATTCTTTCCCCGCCTCTATCCAGTTTTACAAACCCCCCCTCTCCTGAAGCACTTCCCTCAGAGAATGAGGCTGCTAGAAAAAGAGGCTGCCAGATACTACAATCCTGATTGGTGTCCTCCTCCCTTTAATTTCCCTCCCTATATCCGTGCCCCTGCTCTCCAGCCTGACCCTCTTCTTGACAATCCTTCTATCAGGCAGGCACGCTCAGGAGCCCTTACAGGAATTTCCACCCTCCGCAAGGTCCTTGCTGACCGGAGAGAGCAGCTTCAATTAATGAAAGAAATAGCTGCAGTTACAGAAGAGCTTACATTCTTAGCCTCACCAAAAAACCCAATCCCTAAAACTAAAACTAAACCATCTAAATCAAGACAGGTTTTGGCTTTCCCTGTTACTCGGAGCCAGGCTCAAACTGGCTAACCCTAACCCCTATGCTCTTCCTTGTCCAAACTGCCTCCCTACACCACCGCCCCTCCGTTTTGTGCTCAGGTCCTTGATTTGGCCAATAATACTGATTAGACCACTTTCTTTAAAACTGTAAAATGTACCTTAGCCTAGAAAAAAAATTTCAAGGATTTTTCTCTGTTCGGCGGCGGTAAACTAAGCCCGCCTGTTCCGCCTGCACAGCCAATCATGGCTCAGAGCCCCTGCTCCAAAGATTGGCAAAGACTGCAGTCAATCATTCCCTAGTTACAAAAGCCCCACCTGGTTAGATAGTCTGTGAGTTAGAAATCCAAAAAACAAAGCGGTTTTTCAAAGGGAAAATTTTCTTTTCACCAAAAATGTATGTTTTAAGTCTGTGCTAACCTTGTTTTCATTAATGTATGTTAACCCCTAAGTAACTAAAGTTGTTTCAAGTTTTAAATAAGATTTAGTTAAGCTAAATGTGGTTTTAAAGATCCGGACTCATAGAGTTGGCACACCTTTACCAGAGTAAAATATAAGGCAGTTTCGTCCTTCTGATAGCTAATATCAACATCAATTCATTAGTTAAAATATTTTCTGAGATCTCTAGGCATGGTAAAATGCCTCTACAGTCTCTCTCACTCTTGTGAAAATTGTAGATATTACCAGCACCTCAATATCAACTGCCACTGTTTGTTAATTTAATTCCATGCTTGAACTGACTTTCTAATAACCCAGTCAGTGTAGAGCAGTGGCCTTGCCAGGAAAAAAAAGGGTTAAACATATTCCTGGCCTGATAAAAAATTTTCATTCAACAGATGTGATTCAACAAAATTATTTAGTGTAAAATAATCATCTAAAAGAAATGTTAACAGTAAAAATTTATTTTAACATTTTAGTTATAAGTTTTATCTTAGCTTTTTAAGTTACCTATCCAAGTCAAAGTGAAAGATCAATTAAGTCGTGTACCCACCCTTGTTCATAGCTGCCTTAAGGGTGTGATAGCTTTGTGATAAACAAAGGTCCTAGCAAATAAAGTTTAACATTTTACTTAAAATTGTTTTTAATACTGGCTTGGGTTAGTAAAAGATAACACAATGGTTATGTTAATTATTTACATGTCAGAGGCTTTTGCTCTGGTTTTCCTCTTTATATCTTTCTGCTTTTAAAAATTATCTGGTTTTAAGACACTGCCAGAGGTTTATTCTTGATAAATTAAGGTAATAAATGGTGTTTTTGGTCTGATAGAAGATTTGTTTTGGCAAATCCTGATTTAACAAAATTAATATTTTGAACATTTAAGTTATGAGGTTTTATTTTAGCCTTTTAAGTTGCCATATTAGAGTTCTAAAGAACAAAATCTATTAAGAGTTTTATATCTATGCTTACCCATGATAGCCTTGTGATGAGTAAAGATCTTAGTAAACCAAAGGTATAATAGTGTGCTTAAACTGTCTAATCAGTTTAAAATAATGCCAAAAAAAGGTAAACATTTTATCATGTCAACACTTTAGGTATTGACTTTCTATAACATATTGGTATATTCTAATAAAAAGCCTTCTAAAATCATAGAAAAAAAAAACTCAAGCCAATTCTAACCATTAGATCATCAATTAACTTGGTACAAGTTCTCTCTCTAAGTAAATAATTATAGGTACATCTGCACATGAAGAACTGACTGCTCATATGGTAAGATTTAAAACTAAACATTTTTTATTTTTATTTATGGGTGTGTGATGACTCCTAAAGTCACTCATATCCTAAAATTTTTCTCATTTTTTTTACAAGCCTCTAAATATTTTAATGCTTGACCTGCCATAGTGAGAGCACTTTACTGGCTCCTGCATTGTTTAATTAAGATCCTGTTATTCAGACTTTTAAGATTAATCTCCATTGATAAAAGCCAATGCTCTCTGACAGATTGATGTAATTCACCTGCCCATGTTTAGTAAACAAAAACTTTTTTTCCTCAGTTGATATTTTTTCTAAATTTATTGGGCTACAGCTCAAACAAGAAAAACTAAAACCCTGGGAGTCAGGCTGTAGCGCAGCGGGTTAAGCGCAGGTGGCGCAAAGCACAAGGACTGGCATAAGGATCCTGGTTCGAACCCCGGCTCCCCACCTGCAGGGGAGTCGCTTCACAGGCGGTGAAGCAGGTCTGCAGGTGTCTGTCTTTCTCTCCTCCTCTCTGTCTTCCCCTCCTCTCTCCATTTCTCTCTGTCCTATCCAACAATGAGAACAACAATAATAACTACAACAATAAAACAACAAGGGCAACAAAAGGGAATAAATTAAATAAATATTTAAAAAATTAAAAAAAAGAAAAACTAAAACCCTTAAGCTTAATTAATAAAAAAAGGGAAATGCACCCCCCAGTATTCAGTTGGCTAAAGTGTCAATGAAGTAACATACTAAATCTTCTTAATATATACAAAAATTCGAATTGTCCATTTATTGTATCTCATTGACAAAGCCACCCACTTTTCCAGTCACAGAGACATATTCTTTTTCTCTTTTTCAACACTGGATGTCCATGTTTGTTTTCCTTTTATTATGGTGGATGACATTGCTCTTGCAAAATCCACAGAGTCCCTGTTGGCAAGTCCTTACCACAAAGGATGCCATGGCAGTAGATACTCCAGCTAACCTCACCAGCCTATCCAAGTCTTCTCTTTCTGCTGACCTACCACTGCTGACTTCTTCTTTGCATGTTTATTGACTGCTCACTTCTCTCAAAATATTCCTCGATGTTCAAGGAACCTCACCTTGACTTCTAATGTGTATGCACCTCCTCTGTGTTTTGGTACAACACCATCCTATATTTTCATGTCAATTCTTCTCTACTTGGTCCTTGCCTCCTAGTTTTGCTTGTTCCACAGCTGACCCTCTATGAAGAGAAAAATTTCATCAGTTGGCGCTGACCAGAAGACCAGACGTGCTGTGTTTCTTCCCCTAGACATCACATCCACTGACTGCTTCCCTTAGACTTGCTGGTGGCACGCTAGGACACTCTATATATTTCTCCCATGAATTTTCTGACAAATTACAACAGGTTATAGACTCCACCACAAATAGTCTTGAGTCACTACAGAGCCCCTTATGAGACCCTTATTAGTCTTTTGTTAATGATTACCTTAAGGTCCTTTATTTTAATAAGATTACTGATTTTATAAAATGGCAGATTGACTCCTTGGCATCAAAACCTTTGCAAATACATTATCACAGACTTGATTTGGCTGACAGAGGCCTGGCTAAACCTGAGGATGACAGACCCCCTTTTCAGATGGCATAAAACTCAGAATTATGCATGGAGACATCCAACCATGGCAGGGCAAGGACACCAGTAAGGGGTAGAAGGCAAAGCACTGCAGGGGGAGGACCCTATCGTCCGCCTCTGAGTCCCCCGTGAAGCAAACCTGATTTGCATGGAGGTTGGTGTCAGCAACAAAAATTGTTTCCCTAGAAACTGTGGCTCTGCCTCCCCTCCCCAAAAAGACACCGAGAGCCTTATAAGATGCGGGAAGGTTGGTTTTGCACCCACTCCGCGGGAGGAATCAGGTCAATACTTCCTTCCTCTGGTTACGCCCACCAAACCTGCTGTTAGGGTCTCTGCTCCTCACCCCCATTGCCTGCCTCAATTTTAAATTATAAAAAGGGAGGATATGCCAGGAGCCATTTCTCTGCTTTATAGATGATAAGCTTTGAGACAACGGAACCCCTCAAGACAAGTGTTAATTCCCCCCTGGGCAGGCCATTTCCCCTCAGGTAAACCATTTATTAGTAATCAAGTGAGTCAACACAAGTGAGTCAACACACAGTTTGGTTCCTTCCATTTGTTGCAAGGAAAATTCCGCTTTGTAGTTTGCTCCCCCTCCTGTTGGGTAGTATACCACCTCCCCCTGGCTTCTGCTTAACCATATGCCTATATAGGGATTTACTGAACCCATTCAAAGCTTTGGTCTATTTACATAAATCACTTTTACATTTACATAAAGCACTCCCTCCAGGGCATTGGTGGTTCAGTGATAGGATTCTTGCCGGCTCTGCCCCCTCCTTGTCACACTCTGATTTTCACCAGTCACTTTTCTCTCCACCCTCTCTATATCACATCCTGTTTCCACCCTACTTGGAGAGTATAAAAACAGCTGCTCTTCTGATTAAAGACACTTGGAAATTGCTTTCCGGCTCCGAGAGTTCCAGAGTGTATCTCCTGCAAAGTTGGTGCGGCACGAGTTTCTGATCCCTCTCCCACGCAGCAGCCTAGATCGGCTCCAGTTGAGTTCTCTCCAACCCAGAGAGCACTAGCTCGGGAAGAAGTACCCTCAGGCTATCCCAGCACCCTCCCCCCTCCTCCAGCATTCCCTTTCCTTCCCCAAAGTCTTATAATGCCTGTATTCACAATAAAATGCAGCTTGATCAGAAACTTGTCTTGCTGTCATTCTTCGTGTCTCATGTTCCATCATTTCAGGTCTCATTGGATTCCTAGCACCTGTTCACCGCCCTGCTGGTTGGGGCACCCATTTCTCCCTGTGTGTCTCTCTCTTTCCTCTTTTTGGGAGACAACTGACAGACTAGATGACAGCGCCTCTTACCTTAAATTGTCGGCAAAAACCCAATTTCTAAGTAAGGTCACTAGGATTAGGGTTTCCACATGCCAGTTAGCTGGATCTAGTTCCTCCGAGGGGTTAGCAGGATATATCTAGCTATAGTATCACTCTCTAGCAAAAGTAACCCACCTCCATCCTCATTTATGGACTGCTAGGTCATGCCCCGGCACTTTTTATCCCATGTCATCCTCATTTTGAAGTCACTCTGATCATATTCCCAGAGGCTTTATTCACTAAATACAAAAATAAAAACAAAAACATAAGATGCAGACCAGTGCACTTGTATGTATGTGAGTGTCCTGGATCCAACAAGCTCACAAGTGCCCTGTGGAGGGTGATGGTAGGGTAGGCTATGGGTGTGGCGCCAGTGAGAAGACAGGTGTTTTCTGGCCCCACAGAATAAACAGTCTAGTGGGAGGCCATTTGCACTCAAGATGTGGCTTCCTAAATGATAACCTCTAGACAGGCCTGAGGACAGAGCCTGGTGATTAGCATGCCTGGCCTCTGGCGCCCTCTGGTGACTGTGGCTGTGTCTCCCATAGTGGGCTGTTCATCACCATTCATGACAAGGGCCACATTGCCACCATGCTCAACTTCTGCCTGAGGATGACATTAAGGTAGGGTTCTTCTCTTCTGTGCTGTTACTTTGTGGTGCACTGGGTCCTCTCAGCCTGGACCAGAAAGAAAGCCACCGCAGCACCAAGGGAAGAGTCATCCTGTCTTAGCTAAGACAGGCTCACACACCTGATAGGCCTGACAGAGTTAGAGTGGGCCAGAGAAAGGCTTCCAGGGATAGTGGGGGCTGAGGGTTTGAACCCATATCCTGTTGCATGGTAACCTTGGTTTTTCTGAAGGATGATGACAGATGGGTTCCCTACACTGAGCCTGCAGAAACCACAAATCCTCAGAGGGGAGTCAAGGGGTCAGAGTCCTACGCTGGCTCAAGTAGGCTGGCATCCAGAGGAGGACCACTGCAGAAGCATTCCCCCTGTCTTGCAGGTGTCGTGGTGACAGATGGGGAATGCATCCTTGGCCTGGGGCACCTATGGCATGTGCATCCCTGTGGGAAAGCTGGCACTATACACAGCATGTGGGGGCATCAACTTACACCAGTGCCTGCCTGTGATGCTGGATGTGAGCACCAACAACCAGGTAATGCCCCAACCTGAGTCACAAGGGCAGGGATGCTTCTGCCTCACGGCACCTCCTCTGCACAGGCCACATCGGAGAAGGAGAGAGAGAGACAGAGCGAGAGAGAGATGCCAGGCCAGGCAACATATGTGTCCAGCAGAGAAGTAGTTACAGAAGCCAGAACTCCTTTGTTGCCCCAAAAAGAATTTTGGTTCTTACTCCCAGAGGGGGAAAATGTTACGGGAAGATGACCTGAATTCCACTGGGACCTGAAATGTTTGTCACCAAGTATCTTTATTTCTATACCATCACTGAGAGGGAAGAGAATCTCAAAAACCAGAGGAAGTCAGGTACTTTTTTGCTTATCTTGGAGAAAAGGGGAAAAAGGGAGGACATTTGGAAGAAGTAATAGGTGTAGGTGTGACTTAGAAAGGAAGTGAATAAATAATTAAAATGAATAAAAATGGGCAAAAATATAACTACATACACACCTATATATAGACACACAGAGAGAGAGAGAGAGAGAGAGAGAGGTAAATATACTCAACCGACACCTATGACCTCAGAACTATAGCAATTTCTGCTGGAGAGGGATGGAAACACAGAACTCTGATGGTAGGGGTAGTATGGTATTAGACCCCTATTATCCTATGATTTTGCAGCACACTATTAAGTCACTAATAAAACATCAAATTAAAAGGAACCAGGAAAAGAAGCCAGACCAAGTAGGACAAGGGCCTGGCCCAGGTGTGAGCCCCCACACCACACAGGGATGCTTGGCACCAGGGGAAATTCAGGTGCTGTGATGACTTTACTCATTCTTCACCACCTCCTCCTTTTCCTTTCTCTCTCTCTCTCTTTCTGAAAAATGTGGTCCTGGGCAATGAAATTACCCATGCCTTAGTCCTGGTTCCAAAAAGCTAAAGTCATGGAGAACATGAAGAGAAGTGGTGAAAGTAGAATAGTGGTTCCCATTCTAGACTCTTTTCTTCAGTCTTTTTTCCACCAAAGCCATCCTTAAGGCCTAAGATGCCTTTTCCCAGCCACCAGAATTCAGCTGTTCTCAAGGTCATGTGTATTCTGAGTTCCCTCCCAAGTTACCTTTTGTCCTACTGTGTCATTGCTTTGTTTGTTTGTTTGTGTCTGTCTGTCTGTTTGTTTGTTTGTTTTGCCAGGGCACCAATCAGCTCTGGCTTATTGTTGGTGCTAAGGATTGAACCTGTGACCTTGGAGCCTCAAGCATGGGTTTTTTTTAGTATTACCATTAAGCTGTATCCTTTGCCTCCCTGCTGAAAGGTGTCATTTGATCAGATGCTGGGTGTATCCAGAGTTCCATAAAGAAATTCCCTCCCACAACTGGTTTCTCATCTCCTGGCAAATAGAAACCCAGTTCTAGCACTGAGTATCTACGGATCAGTGTTTGTGTTCCATCCTGATTATCTTCTTAGGATAAATTCTTAGAAACATAAGGCTGGGGGGATAGCACAGGGATTCTACACAAATACTTTCCTGCCTGAGGCTCTGAGGTCACAGGTTCAACCCCCAATCACACCATAAACAAGAGCTAAGCAATGTTGGAGGGGAGGGAGAAAGAGAGAAAGGAAGGAAGGAAGAAAGACAGAGAGAGAGAGAGAGAGAGAGAGAGAGAGAGAGAGAGAGAGAGAGAGAAAGAAATGAAGGAAGGAAGAAATAAAAGGAGAAAGGAAAAGATGGTCCTGCAGGTGTGGATGGGAGGGAAAAGTTAGGAGCTATGCTCCAGTGTCTCTCTTCTGTCTGTCTGTCTCTACCTCTGAACAAGTAACTAAAAGAAAAACAGTTGGGGAGAGAGGCAGGCAGTGGTGCACCTGGTTTAGCACACACTGCAGTGTGCAAGGATCTTGGTTCAAACCCCTGGTCCCCACCTGCACGGTAAAACTTCACAAGAACTGAAATAAAGCTGCATGTGTGTCTCTGTCTCTTTCCTTCTCTATCTCCCTCTCCTCTCTCAATTTCTGTATCTATCCAGCAATAAATATATAAAATAAAGTTATAACTTACAAAAAGGAAGAAAAACAAGTGACTGCCAGAAGCAGCGGTTTTGTTGTGCAGGCACCAAGCTCCAGGACCAACCCTGTGTCAAAATTTAAACAAAGAAACAATTAACTGAGCTGACCTCACCTCTGAATTCAGAGACAGTAAGGGCCATCAGTGGTGAGTGTGTGTGGGGTGTGGGCTTGGGTGGTTCCTGAGGCACATAGGGGAGGGAACCCAGCATCTAAAGTCCAAAGAGGGAAACCTCCAGGCCCGAGCTGTTCTGACTGGAGGCAGGCTTCAGGATGTTATGAGTGGAGGGGAAATGTGTCCTTCCCACAAAAGGTTCTAGCATTCAGGATGCCTCACCCCTACCTGGGGCCAGGTTGAGTGAGTGAGCAGGTCCTGTGGATACTGGCTGTGAGATTAATGAGGGGACATCTCCTCCCTGGAATGAGGGTGCCCTCACTCTGTGGAGAACTGCCCAGGGGAAGCCCAGCTAAGGCCAGTGAGTTTCTTGCTCTGTCTTGCCCCAAATCACATCGACCAGCTACACACACACACACACACACACACACGGAGCCAAAAAGAAAGATCCAGAAAAAGGAGCTGAAAATGTATCTGAAGGGACGAGTATGCTGAGGAGGACACATGAGACTGAGGCTCAAAGGGGCAGGAATGTGGTAGATGTTTGGAGAAGAGCCAGAGGGATGTCATCCAGAAATGCCCAGAGAGGTTGTCCTCTGGCCTAAATAAGCCAGCACCTCCCACAGTGCTCTGGCTTCTCTTGGGGCAGAGCACCCTGACACAGGATGAGGAACTGAATGAACTGCGTGTCTCAGTGGCTCTTCAGGGACTCTTCAAGAAGCTGGGAGTAGCTGCAAGTGCTGGGTTCAAGCCCCAGCACCACGTGAGAGCATCACAACACCAGGGGCACTTTATGCCTGGTGGACCAGTGCTGTTTCTTTCTGTTTCATGCCCCCACGCCAAACAAAAAATAGGGAGCAACAAGGCACTAGGGGGCTTGTCTGGTAGAGTGCACATGTTACGTGGCCAGAGGACCCTGGTTTGAATCCCAGGCCACTGTGTGTGAGCACCTGCAGGGGAGACACTTCCTGTGCAGAGGAGCAGTGCTGTGGAGGTGTCTCCCCTTCACTAGCTCTCTATCCCTTTCAGTATCTCACCCTTTCAACTCATTGCTGGGGTTCAGTGCCTGCACAGCTCCACAGCTCACAGAAGCTTTTTATTTTCTTTCCTCTAGATAAAGGGTGAGTGACAGAGAGATAGAGAGGAGAGACACAGAGAGAAGAGAAACCACAGTGCTGGTCCACTACTTGTGAAGTCCCTCCCCATCCACATTTGCCCACATGTTGTGGCTGAGGTTCAAACCCAGGACCTCTTGCATAGTAGCATATACTCTCACTGACTTCTCCACTCAGATACGGAATCCACTGCCTCATCCAGTTTGAGGACTTGGCCAGTGCCAATGCTTTCCGTCTGCTAAACAAGACTGAGAAAAGTACTGCATGTTCAGTGATGACATCCAAGGTAGGTTCTGCCTTGGGACTGAGTATCTGGGACTGGGTCCCTCACACAGGACCACCTGCTGCCAGCGTGCCACTGTGGCTCCACTGCCTAATGACTCAGGCTTCCCTGTGACCTGGGAGAGAGTGCTGGGGCTTTGCTAAACCACTGCTCCTTGGAGACCATAGCTGCATCCAGGGAGATGAATATTACATGACTGCATATATCTGTGACTGTACAAGGACGCAGGGTCGAGCCTCTGGACACCATATGGGAGCACCTACAAGAGGGAAGCTTCATGCAATGGAGCAGTGCCATGGTGTCTCTCCTCTTTCTATCTCTCTCACTCTTAATCTATCTCTGTCTCTTGACGTCTATCATACCATATATATATATATATATATATATATATATATATATATATATAATTTAGGCATTGAGCCCTATGAAGAACACTGGTGACCAAAAAAAGGAATGAAACATGTAAAGGGCATTCTAAATAATGCAACCAGCTAGTACAAGCTGGTAGTGAGCTACAGTTTCAGCCTCTCTCCACAGAAGAAGCTAACAAAGACCTGGGGCAGATACAGTAAATGTTTAAAGCACTTAATATATAGGGGTCCTATGGTGGCATGGCTAGTAGATCATACAGGTTATCATGCTCAAGGACCCAAGTTCAAGCCCCCAGTCCTCACCTGCAGCAGGAAGCTTCATGAGTACTGAAGCAGTATGGCAGATGTCCCTCCTCTCTCTCTCTCTCAACCATATGTCTGTCATGTCTGCATTTACAGGGAATGACGAACTATGAGTAGTGTGTCCCCTTTCTGGTGGCCTTGAAGACCCCAGGGGTTGGGAGGGGCTTCTAGTAGACACTGATAAGCACGACCTGGATTGGAAGTGCCAAGGAGGATCCAGAGAGGGGTCCTCAACAGTGGGGACTAGAAAGATGTCCCTAGGGCCTGTGACTGCAGATAGAGGACACTCCACAGGGACAGGACTCTCTGGGGAGCATCCATGCTCACTGCCAGTCCAGTGTCTGGGCATGCTGCACCAGATGTTCCTGCCTTTCTCTCTGGTCCCGGCAGAGCTGCCAGCATGCTGAGTCAGAACAGGCCAAGTAAAGCAGTCCGGGGGTTGAGGTTGGGAAGTAGGGGTGGGGGCCTGTGTCCTTCATCCTTGGGTAGACTCACTGCAGAATTTGGGAGGAAATACGTAGCTCTGACTCTGGGGACTACTGCTGGTCTGTCTGGGACCAGGAATGTCCCAGAAGACACCAAAAAGGGGGTGGTGATAGGAGAGTCCTTGCTGGAGTCCAGTAACTCTGCACTAGGCTGGGGAGAGGGAAGCCCACCTGGTCTTCCCTGGTTTCTCCCTGGTCCCTGTATCTATAGGGGTAGATGGGGGAGGGCACATCAGGTCCCATCACCTTTATGCCTCCCAGTGGCCACTTGTGGCTTCCATTAAGTGACCCAACTCAGCCTCACTGTGACACGGGGCTGACAATGGGCCCACAGGGACAGCTGGCCAGTCACTATGGCTAGCTTCCAACAAGCCCACCTTCTACAATAAATGGTTCAACTGGAGGCCACATTGGCTCCCTATTCAGCCCTCATTCCCTAGTTGATCTGAAGGGTTTGTCAGGTGACCAAGAATCTGGGGATTAGCATCCTGAAAGGACATTGCAGTGGTTTTGCAAAAGGGTTTTCACTCCTGAGCCTCTGAAGTACAGGTACAATCCCAGCAGAACCATAAGTTTGAACTGAGCAGTGCTTTGTTTAAAAAATAAATGGATAAATAATGAAATCCCTCTTGAATATACATATTTGAAATACACACATACAGATATATGAAGTATTGGGGCCTGGGTGGTGGTGCACCTGGTTAAGGGCTTTATTATCATGCGCAAGGACCCAAGTTCAAGTCCTCAATCTGTCGCTACCTGCAAGGGGAAAGCTTCGTAGGTGGTGAAGCAGTGCTGGAGGTTCTCTCTACCTCCCCCCTCTCAGTTTCTCTCTGCTCTATCAGATAAAATAAATAATGTAAATAAATAAATAAATGTTAGCAAGAAAGATAAACTACATATATATGAAATACATATACATATTTGAAAGAAACATGGTTAAGGTGGGAGGCTTTGAAGGAGACAGGCACAACAGCTCATTCAGATAGTGCACTCCTTTCTCCTGTGCACAACTCAGGTTTGAGCCCAGCCCCCACACACTGGAGGTGCTATGGTCTCTCTCTCTCTCTCTCTCTCTCTCTCTCTCTCTCTCTCTCTCTTTGTCACCAGGGTTATCACTGGGGTTCAGTGTCTGCCTGACTCCACTACTCCCAATGACCATTTTTTTCCTTGAGATGGAGAATGAAAGACTTCAAGGGAAGGAGAGATACCACAGTACTGTTCCACCACTTGAGAAGCCCCCACCCCTCTGCAGAAGCTCCCTTAGGGTGGCTGGGGGACTTGAACCCAGGACCTTATATATGGTAATGTGTACACTCTACAGGGTGAGCCGACTTCTGATCCCCCCTTTCTAAGTCCTTAATATGTCACCCAAGAGCCACCCCCAACCCCCATGAAAGTCAATGTTGGAGAAAAAAACAAACCTTCTGTTGTAGAGCTCAAGACTTGTTGTTCAGCCTTTGAGGTTCTGGGCTGAACTGTGTGTTGTGGGGGGAGTAACTTTTTCCTCCAAAGGCACCCCAGGGAGAACACCCAAAGCCAGCTAGGCAGCCAAGGGGTTGGGGGGCTCAGGAAGCCACATACACTGCTGGATATAGAGAGTACCAATGGTCAAAGGTCAAGGTGCTGCTCAGAAGTCTAGGAAAATTATATTTGGTGACCTGGGGGAGCAAATTGCCTGTCAGTAGAGCAGAGAGCACCTTGGCAGTGGATACTGTCAGGGTTATTCAGATTCCAGCCACCAGAGAGAACATTCCACTCCCAGCACCAAGGCCCTGCCTTGGGGCTGTTCTGATGATGGTCTTTGAGCCATCTGCTGGTCAGAGCACAATCCCTCCTCCAAGAGGCAGAAGGCTGTGCTGAAATAGGTTCCCAGGCTGAGGAAACCCTGGAATTCTTCTAGGGAAGATTTACAGGCGCTCAAAAAATCATCAAGTTGGCAGAAACACATCTTTAGACTCCAAGAGATCAACATTAAAGAGGGCTCTGGGGAAATACCTATCCAAAAAAGGGGACCAGAGACTTCTTTGCTGGATTTCGAGGGCCTATTGTCATTCGGGGAAAGATATCTCTCTTTTGTGTCATAAGATCTGTGAGTTCAGATTTGTGACTCCCTGACTTGGCTTTGGAAGTTTCTTTGAGTTGAGTATGATTTCATCAGCCCAAGAGACCTACTCCTACTAGGTCCCCAGACAATCTAAATGCTCTGCAAACCAAGCTGTAAATTCATGTTCGAATCTTTTCTCCCCTGTCTGCAGTAGTGTAAGGCCCTGGTGATCCACTGGGATAAAAATGTAGGCCAAAGACTGTGCTTGAGTCCCCACACAGCAAATCAATATAAAGGGCTGGTGTGTGTGTTTGGGGGGCGGGGTTTATTGGGAGAAAGAAAATCAGCATCCCCTGATCCTGATTTCCTACCTCTCCCTAAAGAGCCCCTCTTCTCTTCTGGTTCCCATTCACTGGTTTTAATATCCACAAGATTATCATTATTTGATCTGGTCCATTACTATGTTTGCTTCTGAGTGGGAGGGCTACACAGCAGCTTCTGTCTTTACATAACAGACTGTTAATTAGGTCTTCCTCAGTCTCTCTAGGAGCCAGCTGGACACACGGGGCACCCCCCACCCCCACCAAGTAGCTGAGCTCACTCTGCTCTGTCACAGGCACAGCCTCCATGGCAGTGGCTGGGATACTTGCGGCTCTGTGGGTCACCAGAAGCCGGCTCTCTAGCCATGTGTTCGTCTTCCAAGGAAGCGGGGAGGAGTCGGGGTTGTAGGTGCTGCCAGGAAATGGAGAAGCCTAGAGGCAGCCTGGCACGATGCCTCATCTGGACACTGCGCTCCTTTGACATGTGCACGGGCACTGCATTGGAGGAACATCCAGACCTATGGGCTTTTAGCACCCTCTCTCATTTGAGGATCCTTGCGTCTCCCAGGTGTGGAGGGAGGAGGGCTGGCTGCTGCCTCCCTGGGTCTGAGCCTGTCCTGTATGGCACCCCCAGGCTGCCCTGGGCATCACTCACCTCCTGGTCATGGCCCTGGAGCAGGAAGGCATCCCTGCGGCTGAGGCCACCAAAAAGATCTGGATGGTGGACTCCAGGGGACTCATTGTCAAGGTGGGTTGGCCTGGGGGCAAGACATGGGGTATCTTACAGTAGCTGGAGATGGGGTGCTCACCTGTGAGGAGGCAAGTCTGGCAGGCAGGAGAGAGAGGAGGAGGATGAGGGCAGGGCCTGCTCTTTATTTGGATTGATGGATTGATTGATTTTGCCACCAGGGTTACCACTGGGGCTCGGTGCCTACACTGCTTCATTAGTCCTGGCTGCCTTTTTTATGTAGAGAGGAAGAGATAGAGAGAAATAGAAAGGGGAAAAGGAGAGAGAAAGATAATTACCCTGCAGCACAGAGTGACCCCACTCAGATGTCACTTAGAGCCTGAACTCAAGTCCCAGATTCCACTAGCTTAGAAAACTGGGGAGAGGGACCCACAAGACTGTTCAAAGGTCAGAGATGAAAATGTAAAAACTGGGGCTAGGAGGTGGCACACCTGGTAGAGCACAAAGGTTCCCATTTGTGAGAACCTGAGTTCAAGGTTTCAAGTGCCTGGTCCTGACCTTCAAAGGAAAAGTTTCCCAAATTATAGAACAGGCTGAAGATGTCTCTCCTTACTCCCTTTCTGTCACTCTCTGTCTCCATGAAAGAAAGGGAGAAAAAAGAAAAGAAAAGGAGGAGGGAGGAGGAAGGTAAGAAAGGAACAAGGAAATAGTGACCACCAAGAGTAGTGGAGTTATGTAAGCACTGAGCCTGGGCAATAACACTACTGGCAATAATAATAATACTAAAGTATAAGTACCATGGACACCTGCATCTGAGAGCCATATATTTCAGTGGGCAGGGTGTATGCCTTGCCATGCACTTGAATCACATTCAAACCCTAGCACCACATGGGAGGGTGTCATTACTGGGAGAAGCTCTGATGCTGTGATGGCTACCCTTGTGTGTGTGTGTGTGTGTGTCTCTCTCTCTCTCTCTCTCTCTCTCTCTCTCTCTCTATTTCTCTCTCTCAGAAAGAAGTACAGAGTGCTCTCTGTGGCTCAAATGCAGCAACTCTCCCCAGGTTCCTCACAGCTACACCCTTTCTTTCTGTCTTTGCAGGGGAGGAGCCATCTGAGCCCTGAAAAAGAGACTTTTGCCCAGGACCATGCTGAGATGGGCTCCTTGGAGGAGGTGGTGCAGCAAGTGAAGCCCACAACCATCATAGGTAGGAGGGTCGGCCAGGCTCGGAGGTATTGAGACTCCATGCTGGCAAAGCTCTTTGCTCAGCCCACGTTTTTTGTTGAGCAGCTACTGGGTAAAAGTCTTGGGACTATGGGGACAGCAGGGGCCCTCCTGGCAGAGTGCACACGTGACCAGACTTAAAGGCCTGAGTTCAAGTCCCATGTCACCAAAGGGAGCAGCAGCAGGAGGGGAGATTCCCAAAGTTGGAGTTATTCTGCAATGTCCCCCTTATCTCTGTGTTTCTCTTTGGAGGAAATAGGGGAAAGGGGCCACTGGTGGAGGTGTGCAGACACAGAGTCCCAACAAGAACCCTGATGGCAAAAAATAGAATAAAATAAAATAAAATATTGTAGTATTGTAGGATTGGACTGAGAAGAGAGAGTTTGTGTCAATCACCTGATTATGCTTAGTGAAATAAGTAAGATAAAAGATATCTATCAGATGCTTTCCCTCAGGGACATGACCTCCTTCCATGAGCGCTCCATAATTTTCGCACTGAGCAACCCCACCAGCAGGGCCGAGTGCACAGCTGAGCAGTGCTACTGCAACATCCAGGTCAGAAGGCCCTTACCAGGCGGGCAGATGAGCCCTCCAGGGGAAGATGACCTGGGGCCTGGGAGCCTGGAGGAGGCATGGACATGACCCAAGAGCTGTGGGGCTGGCAGGCAAGTGGGTGGGTATCCAAGTGGACAGGTGAATGGTCAGGCAGGTGGGCAGCTGGAGGGCAGGTAGGTGGGCAGGCTGAAATAGGCAGGCTCTGGGACCTAGAGCCTGCATAATCACTTCCAGTTCCATCCATGTTGCCCCAAAGATCACAATGTCAAGTTTTTTTGGACGCAGAGTAGTATTCCATGGAATATATATCCTGGTACTTACTCAGCTTATCATTACATTTAGGCTGCTTCCACTCTTAGAAGACTCTGATGTGCTTCATGGATTCTTTCTGGACAACTCTGGGCATTCATAAGAACAGCTATATTTGACTAAATATTTATTTTGATGAGGGGAGAGAGAGAGAGGGAGAGAGAGACTGCTGAGCTCTGGCACATGCAAGGCATACCCTCGGGCTTGGGGGACCTGTACTCAACTGCTGGTGTCCCCCTGTTGTAGTGAGTGAAGCTGAGTGTTTCTGAGAGTTTAGTCAGTGCCAACCTCCCCCCACCCCCCACCAAGCCAAGGCTCAGACTTTGGCTTTGTTCTGGAAATGGCCAAACTCAACTTCTTTCTCTCTTCCCATTCCCTACTCCCCTCCCCAAGAGCACCCCACCCCACCCCCCCAGCAAAATGTCCAGGAGGTGTCAGAGCAGCACCTGTCACAGGGGAGACAGTACCCGCCCCTCAGCTCCATCAGAGATGTGTCTCTGAGAATCGCCATCAAGATGAGGACATCTGCCCTGTGACACTGGCAGGGAGGCAAGTGGCCTTCTCTGTGGCTTGCGGAGAGGAGGGGAGAATGGTGCAGAGGAAGCTGGAACTGTGCTACCTGGGCTGTCCCCTCCTTGCTTCCTGTCAGCCATGCTCTCACCCAGTGCTCCCACATATGTTTGTGCACACACAGGTATGGAAAGACATAGCTGCACATGTGTGTACATGTGCATCTTATGCATGCACATATGTGTTAATGTACATGTGTATACACAGAAGACTGTATGGAACCAGAAATGGAACCTGAGAGCCCAGGCCATAAGCGTAAATCAGAGTGGCCAGGTGGTAGCTCACCTCGTAGAGAGCACAGGTTACCTAGGTTCAAGCCACGATCCCCATCTGCAAGGGCATCTTCATAAGCAGTGGAGCAGTGCTGCAGGTGGCTCCAATTCTGTCTCTCCCTCTAATTCTGTCTCTCACTTCTATCTATCACTATCTCTGTCTCATTAAAAAATAATAACCACAGGGCAGAGTGGATCCATGCAGGCACTGAACCCCAGAAATGCCCCTGGTGGAAAAAACAAATGTGGAGCAGTGAAGTTATCTTTGATGATTCCAGGAATGCTGAGGACATTATTATATTGTTATTTATATTAATATACATATACATATATACCTTACATCTTTTTGTTGATTAAACCAATTTTTTACTGTTATGTTGGCTGGATAGTGGTTTACAGGACAGTTGTTGACACACGGGTGCAATCTCTCACCTGCAGAACACTCTCAATCTTAACTTAGGTCCTTCTGTTCCATCATGCAACAGAAATCCTCCCTTCAAGCTCCCCCACGGCCCTTTTCCCACAACCTTCCCCAGAGTCCTTTGCTGTTTTTGTGCAATACATGAAACTCAGTTCAATTTTACTTGTTTTCCCTTGCTGTCCTTGACTGTTAAGATCTGCCTGTGAGTGAGATCGTCCAGTATTCATCCTTCTCTTTGGGGCTGATCTTATTTCACATGATTCTTTCAAGTTCCATCCACAATGAGGAAAAGGAGATGACCTTGTCATTTTTCACAGCTGATCAGTGTTCCACCAGTGCTCCACTTTCTTAGCGACTCATCTGTCATTGGGCATCTGGTTGCTTCGAAACTTGGGTTGATACAAATAGTGCTTCTATGAATATACCTGAAGTATTTATTTCCCCAATCATTTTTAATATTTGCAATATTTGTTGGATAGAATCAGAAATTGAAAGGGAAGAGGGAGATAGAGACAGAGAGATGCCTGCAGTACTGCTCAATCACTTGTGCAGCGTCCCTCCTGCAGATGGGGACTGGGAGCCTGAGCCCTTGTCACTGGGCATTGTATCAAATGTGCTCAATCAGATGTGTGATTACCTGGCCCCAATTATTATTTGTGTTTTTTCATTTCCTAGAATTGAGGAGCTTCATAGTATATAGTCCTCCTAACTGTCCCTGCTCCCCTAGCTGGTGCCCTCCTTAGGGGCACACTAACGGCCGTTCATCCCCCACCCTGACCATCTCACAGGTCCTCACATATGCCTACAAGCACAACCTGGCCACTTACTGCCCGGAACCCTTGGACAAGGAGGTGTTTGTTTTCTCCCTGGTCTACACTCCTGACTACGACTCCTTCTCACTGGACAGCTACACCTGGCCTAGGGAAGCCATGAGTGTGCAGATGGTCTGATGCCATTTCTGCAGGGCTGGGGGCAGGGACAAGGGAGGGACACCCACAATACAGATGACCTCTGATGGCTGTCCTTGTCACTGTCTATCCCTAAACTCTCTGCTCAAGAGCAGATGCCCAGGGACATCTTGTCCCACAGGCCCTAAGTGCCCATCTTTTTAGAACCTCCCTCAACATCTGGCTTAAGGATTTCTCCAGACTTTCTGTTGCCAGCTCTGAACCTAAGCTTGTGAGAAATCTAAAAGCCCCACCTGGAGCTCAGCCCTGACAGTGCCCATAGCTGCTGGTGGGGACAGAAGTGTGCCATGTGGGGAGTCACTTGGACGGGAGGAGAGTGGTTCAGGACATGCAGCTGAGAAGTGAGAGAGCAGAGTGGTGGAGCAGTAACTAAAATACACGAGTCACAAGCATGAGATCCTGACTTCAATCCTTGACATCGAGTGTGCCAGTGATGATACTGCATGACACAGGAAGCAGACACTCAGGAAACCCCTGCTGCCTGCTCTGCCTAGAGCCACACTGCCATCTTTCAGCCACAACAGGCCCCTTTCGTGCAGGTCTTAGTCTCTCCATATCTCCCAGTGTGCTGACACTCAGTGTAGTGTCCCCAAAGCATAGCTCTGTCCCATGACTCCTGGATTCGGGCTAAAGATTCATGGGGGTTGGGGGTTGTTCCAGAACATTCATTCCTTCAGAAAAGTCCAGGCTTAGGGAGGCATGATCAGATTCACAAGCAACTTTTCTGGAGGAGAGAGGCAGAAAATAGCTCTTCATACTAAGGCCCTGGGTTCGAGCCCCTGTACCACATGAGAGTACCATGAATGGTAAAAGGGGTGGGGAGCTTCATGGTCAGGGGACCGGTGCTAGGGTAACTTTAGTCTCTCTCCCCCTCTGGACACAGTGGAACATTTAAAGCCAGGAGGCCTCTGAGCAATGGAATTACACAAGCACAGGGCCTTGGGTTCCTTACCATTAGCTACAGAAAGTTGTTACATGCAGGGACCCAGGAGGGAGCTGTGATAAAGCCTTGATGCAGGAGGCCCTGAGTTGGAGACCTACCATTACATGGGAGCACCCTGGATAAAGGCCAGTGGAAGGCTGGCAGAAAAGCTTCCCTGAACAGACCCTGCTTGGCCCTACACTCAACCCTGCTAGAGCCCAACCCCCACCACACTGGAGGAAGCTGCCCTACTGGGGTCTTTCCTGCTCTCCCTCTGTCTGAAAGAATTCCCTGGAGGGCTGAAGCCTTGGATTGGGCTCCATGGATGGTGGGACAGTAGTTTGATCTTGTCTTCTCTCTAAAACATACAGACTTACAGGTTGTCCGAGGAAGGTAGCTCAGTCACAATGAGCAGGCATGAGGCCCCTGGATTCCACCTCGAACAAGGCACCACATTAGACAAAGAACTATGGACTGGAAAAATAGCTCACTAAAACAGTGTGCTGCTTTGTCATGTGCATGACCCTGGTTCAAACCTGGCACCCACAGAATTGAGGGAAATTCAGTGCTGCTTCTGTCTCTCAAAAAGTCAGCCCATAGTGGTTAAGTCTTGATGAGAAAAAAAAAAAAAAGATTAAGAGCAAGCAGGCACATAGAAATGCTTTATTATTTTAACATAAATTCCAAGAGGAGGTTGTGCTTTTTTAGAAAAGGACGGGGGTGACACACAAGGAGGGTACATGCACAAGCAGGAATACACCCCAGGCGAGGTGAGGCTGGGTGCCTCTTCCCCAGCTTCTTTGGCAGATGCTCTGGGGAGCATGGACTGGGTGCCAAGGGCATGAGAATAAAGACAGCACTGCATAGCTAGGGGGTAAAGCTGGGGTCCCCCTCCCCAGCTGCCCTGGAATTGAGTGATATGGGGTCAAGGGTGAGCCTAGAGGACAGGAGGCTGCACTGGTGGACAAGAAGGGTTGGCTTGGACTGAAGGGAACTGGTGGAGTGGGGGGAAGGAGGTTGGTGGAGTGAGGTGGAATGGAGAAGGTTGGAGTGGGAGGAGAGAGGTGGTTGGGAAGGGAGTGGGTTTGGGGAGTGGTAGACTGGGGGAGAGTGAGGGGAATGGGGGGTGAAGTGGGGAGGGGTGGGTTGGGGGAGGGGTAAAGTGGGGGAGAGGGAATGGAATGGGAGAGGTTTGGAGTGGAGAGGGAGGGGTAATGGGGAGGGGGTAGGTTCAGGGAGGAGTAGAGTGGGAGGTGTGGGATTTGAGGGGGGGAGGGGTGGGATGGGGATGGGCTGGAATAGAGGAATGGGGAGGGTTGGGCAAGGGGTTTAGACTAGGAGATAGGGAAGTTTAGTGGGAGGGATGAGAGTGGTCTGGTGCAGGCTGGAGGTTGAGGTCAGATGCATAGTCCAGAGTTAGGCTGGGAGCACTCTCACCAGCTGTCCTGAAATCAGGGCTGTGAGGGAAAGGGATGTGGGGGCGGGCGGGTGTGAGGGCAGCGCACCACAGCTCAGGTGAGGCTGGGTGCCTTCACCCCTGCCACCTTGGCAGCAGGTGCTGTGAGGTTGAAGCTAGATTGATGTTGGTGGTGTGGGTGGAGGACAGCACTACACCCTAGGTTGAGGCTACATAACTCCTCCCCACAGCTGTCACATTATGCTCTGGGGTGCAGGTGGACTAGGGGGAGGCTGGGGGTGATCAGGCACACATGGATTCACAAAAGGTGGGAGGACAGACACAATCTCCTCCGCAAGCTCCCAGATCGCATCCTGCTGGAGTCCCAAGACAACTGAGAGGCGAGGATCGGACTCTGGCATCACAGGAGCATGCGATACCCTGGCAAGTGTTTGTTATAAGGCCAGAAGTGGGTCTTGCCCTTGTTGGACGGGTCTCGCTGACACTGTCTGCAGTGTTTGTAGTCATTACACTGATCCAAAATAAATAGTTTGTCTGGGGCCCTGCAGGGGAGGAAGCACAAGTAATAGTGAGAGGCCTTCCTCAAAGCTGTGAAAAGGAGACAAGGACAGTGACCCCCCCCCAACTACCTGTTCCCCTTGCCCCCAGCCTGCCCTTCTCCTCTCACTCACTGCCACAAATGACGGCCCTACATGGGAGAGGGGGAGGAAACACCTTCCACTAAAATCAAAGCATCTTCTCTAGAACAGATTGTATCCCAGTGGGAAAGCTAGCATGGCAGTTGTGCAAAAGACTTGCATGTCTGAGGCTCTGAGGTCCCAGGTTCAATCCTCTGTATCATCATTAGCCAGAGTGAAGGAGGAGTAGAGAGAGGAAGAAGAGTAGGAGGAGAGGAAGGAGGAGGAGGAGTTATCCATGGGTCACCTAGGATAACAAGTCGCTAATTGGTCATTTAGAATACTTGGGGCTAGGGAGATAACATAGTGGTCTGCAAGTGACTTTCACTTCCTTTTAAGTTTCAGTTTAATTCCCAGCTCCACTATAAGCCTGACCAAAGGTCCAGGAAAAAAAAGTTTGGCATATTGAGGCTTTGCTAATATCTGAAGGGATAGGCTCCATCTGATTCTGCAGGTTTTTCACATTCTCAGTCAGGCACATGTTAACTTTCCCCATTGGCAGATGAAAATAAGACAAAAGATCATCAGACTTTCCCAGGCTAGCTGTCAACCTCCATGGCCCTAGGCTCTGCTCCTGGGTGGTGAGTAGAGAGAGACAGGGCTGAGGAGAGGGGACAGGCACCCTCTGGGAGGATGGTCTTGTTTCCTGTTTCCTGCTGGGTGTCCCACTTAGTATAGCACCCATTACCCATGACTCCATTCCTAACTGACTGCCCATTTACCCATGATTCTTCAGCTCTGCTCTTAACACTCCATAAGCCTGGGTTGGAAAATAACTCACTGCTTGAAACTTGTTATTTCCAAAGAGAAATGCCCCACACTCTGTTCCCCACCGTCCACAAAAGGAAAACAAAGGTCCCTTGAGTAGAGGCAGAGGAAAACACAGTTGGTAGACATTTAGCAGGCAGCACAGCTGTCCCCACACTAAACCCAGACTTCTGTCCTCCATGGAGTTCCCTTGGCAATCCCCACTCATTTGCATGAAGCTCTATAGACCCACAGATCAGAGGGGAGGAAATGGGGAGAGAAGGCAACTTGCAACCCCAGAAGGCAATTACTTGTCAAAGGCCTTGGCATCTTCATCTCGCTGATGCTTCAGCACAACATCTTTATCCCATTCTTTTCTCAGGTGTTGATTGATGGTGTTCCTTCGATCCTCTTCTGCACATCTTTCTGTTAAATGCCTGGAGGGAAGGCAAGAGTCTGACTCCATCCACTGCCACCATCTCCCGCCTAGTCCTCTCTCCTTTGGATTCAGTGGGAAATCTGGTTTTGCTCTCACTCTTTGGAATAAGAGGTAAAGGTGGAGTCCAGATGGTGGGGCACCTAGCTGAAGGCACACATTGTAGTGTGCAAGGACCCACGTTCAAGCCTCAGGTCCCCAACTTCAGGAGGAAAGTGCAACAGGTTTCTCTCTACTTTTCTACCAATCTCAACTCAAAATAAATAAATTTTTTTTCAACAAAAAAAAAAAAAAAGAAAAAGAGTCAATAACATGAGCAGATAGAGTGAACCCTAGTTAAGGGGTCCAGAACCGCTTGCTTTCAGCCAAAACCTTGTTTCTGTCAATGAATCCCCACTCAAAAGCTGTTTGTTTCCTTTAACTCATCTAAAAACATATCTCTTGGATCTACCCTATGATCCTGCAATTCCTCTCCATGGGATATATCCTAAGGAACCCAACATACACATCCAAAAAGATCTGTATACACATATGTTCATAGCAGCACAATTTGTAATAGCTACCAGCAACCCAGGTGTCCAACAGATGAGTGGCTGAGCAAGTTGTGGTCTATATACACTATGGAATACTACTCAGTGATAAAAATGGTGACTTCACCATTTTCAGCCCATCTTGGATGGAGTGTGAAGAAATTAGGTTAAATGAAATAAGTCAGAAACAGGATGAGTATGGGATGATCTCACTCCTAGGCAGAAGTTGAAAAACAAGATCAGAAGAGAAAACACAAGTAGAACCAGAACTGCAGTTGCTGTATTGCACCAAAGTAAAAGACTCTGTGGTGCAGTGGGGGGAGAGTCCATGTCCAAAAATGATTACAGAGCATCTAGTGCAGTTTGTATTGTTATGTGGAAAACTGAGAAATGTTATGCATGTACAAACTATTGTATTTACTGTTGAATGTAAAACATTAATCCCTGGATATATACTCATCCCATAAGGTGGCTTGTGACATGCAACAGCCTCAGAAGTTGACAGGGGCGTAGAGATGAGAAGCAGGCTGGGGCGAGCTAGGGTCATTCATGACTCTCCACCTGTCCACACATGTTTCTACTAAGGTCGGTGTCAAGGGGTGGGGGAGGAGAGGGAGAGAAAGGAGGAGAGGATTATGGTGGGGAAGGAAGGGCCAGGCCCCTTACTTTTCTTGGTTTTTCTGGAGCATTTCTTTTTCTTGCTGCAGATTTTTTATGTGGCTGAGGATAAGCTGTCTTTTGTGGCCTGCAGCGGCTTCCACCTGCTGCTTCATGTATTCAATATTTCTCTGCCGCTTCTCGGCCTCCAGGGTCTTCTCATTCTGCCCAAAGTTGGTGAAGGTGCCCATGGGCTCATAGATGGGCAGTCTGGAAGGCCTGTGTTTCAGCTGGAACAGAGAGAGCCAGTGTGAAGTCTGCAGCATTGGGGTATACTGACAGACCCACTGTTTATAGGAAGGAGCCAGGGCACCCAAACTCACATGAGGAAACCTGCTAGGTGGGTGGGGGCCCAGTATTCTACCCTCCACACACCTATGTTCAGAGTGCTAGGAAGCAGTGTACAGTTCTCAAAATAGCAACCCGTCCACTTACCTGGTATTCCAGTGCTTTCTTATACATTTCTCTCTGCTCAAATTGATGTTTCTTCAGTTCAGCTTTTTGTTCATCAATCCTGATAATTGGAAGAGGAGGAGGTGAGACCACAGTTTATTCTAATGGAGACCAACATCATCAAAACACACCCAACAAGTTACAGTGGGAATAAGTTCCAAGGAATTAACAGCTGGCACTTCCTTCTGGAAGCCTCCATTACACCTGATTGAGACGGGCCTTGGAGCCTGGTGGTGTCTTATCTGGGAGAGCACACATGCTGCCATGTGTAAAGACCTGAGCTCAAGGTCCTCACCTGGAAAGAAGATGCTTCACAAACAGTGAAACAGTGCTGCAGGTGTCTCTCCTGTTCTCTCTCTCTCTCTCTCTCTCTCTCTCTCTCTCTCTCTCTCAGTCTATCAAAGAAAGGACTGTCAGGTTTATGGCCATACCACCCTGAACACACCCGATGTCATCTGATCTCAGAATCTAAGCAGGGTCAGACCTGGTTAGTACTTGGATGGGAGAAAGGACTGTCAAAAATAGTGAAGTGTCAGGGCACCAGGCCCCAAATAACCATAGTGGCAAATAAGGAAGGAATGGAGGGAAGGAGGGAGGAAGGGGGAGAGAGAGAGAGAGAGAGAGAGAGAGAGAGAGAGAGAGAGAGTTTAGCTTTATGGAGGCAGGAATTACCTCCATTTGGGGGAGTATTTCCCACAGCAGTTTCCTTCACTTCTCTCCTAACCTCCTCCCTGACTCAAATGTTCAGCCTCAAGCCATGTGCAACAAAACACTCTCTTTCCTCAGAAGTGGGAAATGAGAGAAATGTTCATCCCTGTCTGAGCTACAGAAGAATGGCAGGTATGAGTATGTTGAATGCTTTCCATGATGGCCTGAACCCTGCTTCCAGTCTGGGCCCCCACACTCCTGACCTTGGCTCCAGGGCCCCCAAGAGACTGATGATAAACCTACACTGGGAAGGGTCCCTGCCTCAGACTGGCCCCTTCTTCCTCTACTAACACCACTGACCACAAAGCCAAAGGCCATGGTGCTGACTGACAACTGTGCCTGGCCACTAAGGCTGTCCTGACACTAAGCATGGTGGCGATGACGGGCTGCATGGGGATCCTGGTTGGCTGCCTGAGATGTGCTGAAGCACTAGCTGTGCTGCCCAACCCTTCCCCACCGGAGTCTCCCTGCAAGTCCACCAAAACTCACTTTTGTTTGAGTTGCAGCCGTTCTAGCTGCTCCAAGACTTCCTGGCTTTCTTTTTTTTTCTTGGCCAGTTTACTATTGGCATCTATTTGTTTAAGAAGGTTCTTAGTATACTCATTTTTCTTTTCAGTGACAATAGCAGCACTTTCTGGTCGGTTCTCAAAGATGTATGGATTCTAGGATGAAAGAGGAGCAGTTCATTTCTTTGAGCTGAGCAAGAAAGCAACTGATGGTCTAGGAAAATAGCTGGCTTATACAGTGACTGCTTTGTCGTTGGTAAGACCTGGGTTTCAGCCCTGCGCTACCACACTGAAGGAGCCTCAGTGCTGTGGTTGCTTTCTACATCTATCTAAAAGAAAGAAAAGTCATTTTTCAAAGTGCTGATGAAGCAGCTACATGTTGAACTCACCTGCTCCAAGGTGACTCTGAGCAGAACTGACCAGAGGTCACAGGTCTTTTTTTTCTTCCCCATGGTATGTGTATGTATGTATGTATATGTGTGTGATGTGAATATGTGTGTGTGTGTGTATGTGTGTGTGTGTGTGTGTGTGTATGTGAACAATCTAACCCCAGGGCCAAAGGTGTGCAATCATAGGTTCTTCTACTAAGCTCTACCCTAGGCCCAAAGCCCTGCATGGTGAACAAAGGCAATACAGTGGACTATCTATCATGTCCAAGAGTTCTCAGGTTAACTAGATAATGGTGTGAAAAAAGGATGATTTAGGTAGATAAAAAAAGAAGCCAAAGTGACTAAAAACATGAAAATGGTGGTGAAGCATATTCACTACCATCTGTAATGAGGTTTCTCGAAACTTCTGCACCTAAAGCTCACCTGAGGGTCTTACACCTGTGGAGACCTCAGTTCTGGGGGTGTGGGGAGGGGCCCAAGATTCTATGGATTCTATGAGCTCCCACTCAGAAAGTAAGTGTCACTCTTGTAAAGCCCACTGGAATACCTTTAATCTGCCCTCCAGAGGGTGGGTTCAAACATTCCCAGACAGGGTTATATGCAAGTGAGAGGCAGAAACAATTCTTACAGAAAAGTGGCATTTCTGATTCCTCTGTGATTTTATAGCATCTGCGACACCAAGGTTATATGCAGCATTCTTCATGCATTCTTCTTTTTCTGATTTTAGTCTCAACTTTGCAAGGAAAAAGAAAATAAATAAATAAAACCAACAGACACTGAAAATGTCATTCTGTTTCTGTGGCTACTAACCTTTCTCTCTACAAAGACTGTGTTTCAAATGAGTCCAAACTGATTGGGCTTTTCTATGTTTGTTTTGCTCCCTGACAAAATGTTTCCCAGTCAAGACCTTTCTTTTTCAAACCCAAGGCCTGATGGGTCAAGCAAGCCAAGCAGAATGGCAGCTGAAAATGGTGGCTATCTATGTTCTTCCCTGCACTCATGCAGCAGAGAAGAGTAAAGGCATTAATCCTCCAAACCCCTCCCCAGGGCATTTATATAAGCTGTGAAGAGATCAAAAATTAGCTTCAGCTCCTAAACATAGTGCACCAAACAAGACTTTAGTCTGTTCCTGGAAACCTGGCCATGACCCAAACTTTATTCTCACATGAAATGCCTGATTTGGCACACTGCCAGGGAGACATGCGCAGGACATCTGCAGTGGCCTTGTCTTGTCTGCTGCCCCTACTGCACCACCTCTCAATCAATGCATAACACTACCTGGTCTTTGAATGCAGTGTCCTTGTTGTTCATTATCTGGTATTGATGTAGAAATTGCTCGTCCTGTTCTTCTTTGTTCTCGACTTTAGAATACAGTGCACTGTTGGCCTTAGTGCGCTGCATACACACGTAACAAAGTTCCTACAATGACACCAAGGGTCTGTTCCTATCTTTTGCTTTCTTATCTTCACACTTCTTCCTGTGCCTCCCCCATGACTGGATTTCTCCAGTCTCAGGAGTGTGTTTGATAAAAGGACATTTAACAGCGATTGGCATGATGGGTTTGATAGGCTGAGTCCTCGGGTTGCAGGAGTGGCCACAATCCCACTTGATGTGCAGGGTCTATGTTCACTCAGAACCCTTGTTCTCCCAGCCCTGTTTGTGTTCAGTGGCACCCACCCCCATCATTTGCTTGTCTGAGGAGACTGGTACCTGTCCTGCTCTCTCATGATCCCTACAAGTTGTAGTCTCAGAGGTCTTAGGTTCTGTTTTGGTGTTCTTTGATGGACTGGGTGGATGTGGCACACTATAAGAAAACAACAACAGGGAGTCGGGCAGTAGCACAGCGGGTTAAGTGCACATGGCGCAAACAAAAGGAGCGGCCTAATAATCCCAGTTTGAGTTCCTGGCTCCCCACTTGCAGGGTAGTCGCTTCACAAGAAGTGAAGCAGAACTGCAAGTATCTATCTTTCTCTCCCCTCTCTCTGTCTTCCCCTTCTCTCTCCATCTCTCTATGACCTATCCAACAATAAAGACAACAATAACTACAACAATAAAACAACAATGTCAGAAAAAAGGAATAAATAAATAAATAATTAAAAAACAACAACACAATTTCACATCTAGAGTGAAATTAGAGGCAAATATAGCCAATGGAAGACAGCTGAGTGGTTCTCTTCTGAGCTCTGCATTGTATAGGTTAGTGACCTATGTGTCTGATAACCCTGGATTTCAATCTCAGCATGCTTGTTTACACTTGACTTTTGAGCATTACTGACTGCACTTTCTCAGGCATGGGAGGTACAGTGAACACGCACACACACACACACACACACACACACACACACACACACACACACACACACCTTCTGCCTGTGGAATTAACATTCTAAAGCAAAGTTAAACAAGGTAAGTGAGGTCTCCAGTGTGTTTGGCACTGCTGACGACCATGCACACCTAGCTTCCCTCTGATAGACTGTGAGCCCTGGACATCCCTGCAGTCCTCACCATGGAGCACAAATGCAGGGACACCATGTGAAGGCATGGATGGAAACATCTAATATCCCTGAATCAAGATAAGACTCAAACTACACTTAGTACAGTGTAATCCCCACACTCCACAAAAGACCAGCATGTTACCTTTTGGTCCCTGTTTTTGTAAAGACAGTCTTATTAGGCTCCACTGAGATAGGCAATATTATGGGAACAATATTTCCAGTTGCTGGAATGGGTTTTTGACCTGGAGGTCTAGGTAGAAAGTTGTCTGCGGAATAAGAGATAGAGTTAAGTTTCCTTTCAGTCGTTTCCTTTGAGGCTTTAATGGTCATAGATACAATGAAGAGAGAAAATTACAATAGGAACATATAACACATTCTTACTCTACACCAACTGTGCTAAGTGCTTAATATAATGCATAATGGGCCAGGGAGATCGCATAGTGGTTATGCCAAAGACTTTTTTGTGTCTGATGCTCTGAAATCACAGGTTCAATCCCTGGTAGAGAGACACAGAGACAGATACAGAGAGAGAGAGAGAAAGGAAGAAAATGAAAGGAAAAGATTGCATAAATAACAACTTAAGATAACAAATAGTATCTCTTTATGAAAGGAACAGTCCTCAAAACATTGTCTGGCAACTTCTAGCTATCTCTAGTAACTTAGAAAAAATAAATAAAACCTTTGTTATTTCTACATATGTTTCAACCAAAGTCACATCAGCTACAGACATGAGAATCCTACTATTTTCTATTAAGCCATATAAGACAGTTGTAAAACTCATACTCAGAATATATATATGGAACATGTTACATGCAGCTCACTTGATGTATTTCTGTTACCTACCTAGGCCACTCCACTCCCCCGGTAGCCATATGAACTTGAGTCTTTTAAGTAGTAGAGAGACAGCAAAGAGTCTTAGTTGAGAATCTCATGGATTTTAGTTAAGGTGTGATAGAAAATTCTAGAAGAGCTCTTCTTTTTTTGTTTTTATTGTTGTAGTTGTTGTTGATCCCATTGTTGTTGGACAGGACAGAGAGAAATGGAGAGAGGAGGGGAAGACCAAGAAGGGGAGAGAAAGATAGACACCTGCAGTCCAGTTTCACCGTTTGTGAAGCAATTCCCCTGCAGGTGGGGAGCCGGGGGCTCGAACCGGGATCCTTACACTAGTCCTTGTGCTTAGCCACCTGCGCTTAACCCGCTGTGCTACCGCCTGACTCCCTAGAAGAGCTGTTTCTTAGAAGAGCATATTTCTTGGGAGTCGGGCAATAGCGCAGCCGGTTAAATGCAGATTGCACAAAACACAAGGACGGGTATAAGTATCCTGGTTCAAGCCCCTGGCTCCCCACTTGCAGAGGAGTCCCTTCACAAGCAGTGAAGTAGGTTTGCAGGTGTCTGCCTTTCTCTCCCCCTCTCTGTCTTCCCCTCCTTTCTCCATTTCTCTGTCCTATCCAAGAAGGACATCAATGACAATAACAACTACAACAACAATAAAAAACAGGCAACAAAAGGGAAAATAAATAATTATAAAATTAAAAAAAAAAAGAAAATTCTAGAAGACCAGTTTCTTAGAAGAACACATTTCTTATAACTCTAATGGTACTGATTTTCGGCACAGGAGTTGCTCAGCAACAATGCCCTGCTGCTTAGCAGAAAAGAGAAGACAGCTAAAATCTTTGGCTTACCTTGCACATCATCTTTGTCTGACTTCATTCTTAACACGGATTTCCTCAGTTTAGGTTGTTCAATTTTTTCCAGTGTTTCATTATTTCCTTTTAATTCAAATTCAATTCTAGGAATGGACCAAAATGTTTGCCTGCTCACTGGATCTGAATAAGATACTAGGAGAATTCTCAGTTCTGAGCAGCACCCCAGCCAGCATGATAATACTGAAATAAACCTACTTCTCTTCCATGAGTGAGTGCCTGGACTTTGTTATGCAGAAGTCACAGACTGAAGACTCTTTTCTTTTTTAGCCTGAGTCTGACTGTGACCTGCCTCTTCTAAACTGAGGTCTCAAAAGTACTCCGGGGGGGGGGGGGGTGGAGGAGGGGATGCCTCTGGGTTTTGGTTTCAGTTTGAATGTGTCTTTTCTAGTTCTGTCACCAGATTCAGTACAGGGCTGTCAGAGTGGTATGTGGTTGGCAGAGAGTTTGGGAGGCCAGAGTTGATAGGTCCATGGAACCTATGGGGCAAGGCACTCACCTGGGGAAGGAAAGAACACAGTTTGGATTTCTCTTCGAAGTTTTGATGTTTGCTATAGTTGAATTGACATTTTGAGTTTTCTGGAAAATAGGGAGAGAGGAGATTTATACCTGGTCTACATTCCAGGACATAGATGACTCAAAGGCTCCCTGGAAGCAATGCTACTGGAAGGCTGGCTTGTTGGGTGCTCAGTGACTAAAGCCTCAAGCTTACCGTCCATTTAATAACGATCTCCCTACTCTTCTCCCAGATCCAGCTTTCTAGTCCCTTTTCCAACTATTACACCATTTCCCCAGACAATAACCTGTGTCCACCTGCATATTACCTGTTAGGTTCAGGCAAAAATGAACCCCTTGGATAAACCTAAAATAGACCTGCTTTTTCCAAAATAGAGACCCCAAATCTTCATCTGCAATATCCTTGCCTTTAGGTTCATGATTAGTCAAGAATATGTTCAGCTTTCTATATTAACTCTTTTTCAGCCACCAGGTTCCAGATGATACCATGATGCCAACCGACTTCCCTGGACAGACGACTCTACCTGGAGCCACACCTATCTCAGATCTCTGCCCCACTAGGGAAAGAGAGAGACAGGCTGGGAATATGGATTGACCAGCCAATGCCAATGTTCAGTGGGGAAGCAATTACAGAAGCCAGACCTTCCACACTCTGTACCTCATAATGATCCTGAGTCCATACTCTCAGAGGGATAAAGAATAGGGAAGTTCGTTCCCTATTTCCTATTATACTTACTGCCAAGATATCCTTATCAAAGCAAGGACTGCAAAAGCTCAATAAGGGCAAGAGACTAGCATACTTTAACAATGACTCTTTGTCACTATCAGGCCACCCCAGCATGCTTCACTTCAGACTGTGTCCAGAGACTTCAGGTGTGGGACAACAACCCTTCAGCTTCATCACTCAGGTAAGACCTTTCCTTTCATAGTATTCTCTAATTCCATTCCAGGTGGTCCACTCCCCAACAAAGTCCCCAATCCTAGATATAGACCAGATCCCCTGAGATAAAGCACATGTTCACATGTGTCCATAAACCAGGGAAAAATATACACCTGAAAGCAGAAGTACACAAGAGTCTGCAGTGAGTACCCCCCCAACACCTCATCTGCACTATTCCAGCCTTTAAGTCCATGATTGTTCAACAATTTGTTCGGCTTTGTATGTTAACTCTCTTTTTAGTTACCAGGTTCCAGATGCCAGAATGATGCCGACCAGACTTCCCTGGACTGAAGTCTCCACCAATGTGACCTGAATCCCACTTCCCCAGAGACCAACCCTACTAGGGAAAGAGAGAGGCAGACTGGGAGTATGGATCGACCAGTCAGCACCCATGGTCAGCAGGGAAGCAATTACAGAAGCCAGACCTTCCACCTTCTGCAACCCACAATGACCCTGGGTCCATACTCCCAGAGGGATAGAGAATAGGAAAGCTATCAGGGGAGGAGATGGGTTATGGAGATCGGGTGGTGGGAATTGTGCGCAGTTGTACCTCTATTATCCTACAGTTCTGTTAATGTCTCCTTTCATAAATAAAAAAATAAAGCTAGAAAAATGAATATAACTAAAATATGCCCATTAGATATCCACAGAATGGAGACCAACCCCAACTCTTCATCTGTACCACTCAAGCCTTTAGGTTCATAATCAGTCAACAACATGTTTGTCTTTATATGTTAACTCTCTTTTCAGCCACCAGGATGCAGATGCTAGCATGATGCCACCAGACTTCCCTGGACAGATAACCCCACCAATGTGTCCTGGAGCTCTGATCCCTCAGAATCCCACAGCCAAAATCATAGTCAATGGTGAAAAACTGTAAGCATTTCCACACATATCAGGTATTAGACAGGGCTGCCTACTATCACCATTACTATTCAACATAGTGTTGGAAGTTTTTGCCCTAGCATTCAAGCAGGAGCAAGGAATTAAAGGCATACAGATTGGAAGAGAAGACATCAAACTCTCCCTATTTGCAGATGACATGATAGTATACATAGATAAGCCTAGGAAATCCAGCAAGAAGCTTTAGGAAATCATCAAGCAATACAGTAAGGTGTCAGGCTGCAAAATTAACATTCAAATTCAGTGGCATTCTTCTATGCAAACACTACGTTAGAAGAAGAAAAATTGAGAAATCAGTTCTTTTTACTACAACAACAACAAACAATAAAATGTCTAGGAATAAACCTAACCAAAGAAGTGAAAGGCTTGTATACTAAAAAGTATGAGTCACTAATCAAGGAAATTGAAAAAAGGCACAAAGAAGTGGAAAGATAATTCCATGTTTATGGGTTGGAAGAATTATCATTATTAAAGTGAATATACTACCCAAGGCCATATACAAATTTAATGCTATCCCCATCAAGAATTCAAACACATTTTGTAGGAGAATAGAACAAATTCTACAAATGTTTATCTGGAACCAGAAAAGACCTAGAATTGTCAACAATAATCTTAAGATAGAACAGAACTGGAGGGATCATACTCCCTGATCTCAAATTCTTTTATGGTGCCATTGTAATCAAACATGCTTGGTAATGGAACATGAATAGACACACTACCCAGTGGAATAGAACCAAGAACCCAGAAGAAAGCCCCTACACATTGGACATCTAATTTTTGACAAAGGTGCCCAGACTATTAAAGGGGAAAGCAGAGTCTCTTCAACAAATGGTGTTGGAAAAATGGGTTGAAACATGCAGAGGAATGAATGTGAATCACAAAACACAAAAGTAAATTCTAAATGGATCAGGGACTTAGATGTTAGAGCAGAACCTATCAGATACTCAGAGGAAAATATTGGCAGAACTCTTTTCCATATAAATATTAAAGACATCTTTGTAACTGGAAATGAATCCAGTTACAAAGTAGACTAAGGCAAATATACACCTATCGGACTTCATCAAATTAAAAAGCTTCTGCACAGCAAAAGAAACCAATACCCAAACCAAGAGATCCCTCACAGAATGGGAGAAGATCGTCACATGCCATGCATCAAACAAGAGGCTAATAACCAAAATATATAAAGAGCTTACCAGCCTCAACCACAAGAAAACAAATGACGCCATCCAAAAATGGGGAGAAGACATAGACAGAATATTCACCACAGAAGAGATCCAAAAGACCAAGAAACAAATTAAAAAATGCTCCAAGTTTTTGACTGTCAGAGAAATGCAAATAAAGACAACCGTTAGATACCACTTCGCTCCTATGAAAATGTCATACATCAGAAAAGGTAGCAGCAACAAATGCTACAAGGTTGTGGGGTCAAAAGAACCCCCCTGCGCTGCTGTTCCTTGGTGCAACCTCTATGGAGAACAGTCTGGAGAACTTCCAGAAGGCTAGAAATGGACCTACCCTATGATCCTGCAATTCCTCTCCTGGAGATATATCCTAAGGAACCCAACATGCCCATCCAAAAAAGATGTGTGTATACCTATGTTCTTGGCAGCACAATTTGTAATAGCCAAAACCTGGAAGCAACAAAGGTGTCCAATAACAGTTGAGTGGCTGAGCAAGTTGTGGTCTATAAACACAATGGAGTACTACTCAGGTTTTAAAAATGGTGATTTTACCGTTTTCAGCCCATATTGGATGGATCTTGAAGAAACCATGTTAAGTGAAATAAGTCAAAAACAGAAGGATGAATATGGATGATCCCACTCTCAGGCAGAAGCTTAAAAACAAGATCAGAAAACACAAGTAGAAATTGAACTGGAGTTGGTATATTGCATTGGATCAACCTTCTCATGGTGCATCCCGTGAGTACCCATTTATTGGGGAAACTGACGATCCTTCCTAGCCGACTGAATCCACATTGGATCCCAGTCACTTTCAAAGCCAGCAACAAGCAGACATCAGGCTCAACCTGACGCTGTTGACTGGCTACGGAAGAAGGGCAAACGCTAGAAGAAGAATGTAAAAGATTCCGTGGTGCAGTGGTGGTTGAGTACAGGTCCAAAAAGGATGACAGAGAACCAGGTGGGGATTTTATTGTTATGTGGAAAACTGAGAAATGTTATGCATATACAAACTATTGTATTTACTGTTGAATGTAAAACATTAATTCCCCAAGAAAAATAATCAAAAAGAAATTATGTGTGTGAGATACTTTTATCTATTTTTATATTTATTTATTCTCTTTTTTATTGCCCCTGTTGTTTTATTGTTGTAGTTATTGTAGTTATTGAAGTCTTTGTTTTTGGGTAGGACAGAGAAAAATGGAGAGAGGAGGGGAAGATGGAGAGGGGGAGAGAATCATAGACACCTGCAGACCTGCTTCACTGCTTGTGAATCGACTCTCCTACAGGTGGGGAGCCAGGGGCTGAAACCAGGATCCTTATGCCAGTTCTTGTGCTTTGGGTCAACTGTACTCAGCCTGCTGCACAACTTCCCAACTCCCAATAAGATACTTTTAAACCATATTTTTCCCCTGGCCTTGGCTCAGACCTTCAGATTGTTTTGTCCTTCTGACTATTTTATCTGAGTAAGACACTTAGAATCAAGCATTTCTTTGCCCATGGGGCACTTGTCATCTAAGACAGACCAACAACTGAAGGATGACACCTCTGTAGACAACAGAGAACTGTAAGAAAGAGAAACAATTAGAAGGTCAATATTACCTTTGCAATATCTTTCTCCAGATTGCCACTTGTATTCACTGCAGACAAGAAGTCCTGAAAAAATTTCATTTTTACTTTGTCATTTTCAATTGTAAGGATACCGATTCCTTGGAAAGTAAATTCAACTTTCTTTCGTGTGCAGATTGATCGTGATAAGAGCTGCAGAGTTTCTTTAATGCATCCTTCGACTGTGTCCCTGCTATAATGCCCCGCTATGGCAACCATGATAAAATTCAGTGGTACAACGGGGATATCCCCTGGAAGAGAAAAGGACAGTTGTGTGCGGGAAAGACAGTGAGCAGATGGCAGATACTCAGAAGTAACTGTCTCTCTTTTAATGGGAAGGCTTAGCCAGTAAAGGGACTTACCAGGTGTGTGGATTTTAGTTTGTCGTAGTCCGTGTAGCTGCAATAGCTTCTCTGACATGATAAAGATCGGTATCTGGATAGAGCTAAACCTGTTCCCAGCATCTAGTTTTTGCCACATAAAAGTAAATGTCCCAAAAGCAGGTATGTAGATCCCATAGAAATGCAGCAAAAAGGTGGGAAGAAAAGATGCTGACTTCTCTGAAGGGATAATAAAGAAGAATCCTGAGAGAATTTTAGACTCAAAGTTTTCACATGATTTTTGCATAAAATATAACCAATTAGAAGGCTATGATATATTTTTTCTTTTTAAAAAAATTATTGGGGAATTAATGTTTCACATTCAACAGTAAATATAATAGTTTGTACATGCATAACATTTCCCATTTTTCCATATAATAATACAACCCCCATTAAGTCCTCTGTCATCCTTCTTGGATCTGTATTCTCCCCATCCACCCACTCTAGAGTCTTTTACTTTTGTGCAATGCACCCATTCCAGTTCAGGTTCTACTTGTGTTTTCCTTTCTAATCTTGATTTTTAACTTCTTCCTGAGAGTGCAATCAACCCACATTCATCCTTCTGTTTCTGACTTACTTCACTTAACATGAATTTTTCAAGGTCCATCCAAGATCAGCTGAAAAAGGTGAAGTCACCATTTTTATAGCTAAGTAGTATTATATATACATATATATATACATATATATATATATATATATATATATATATATATATATATATATATATGCCACAGCTTGCTCAGCCACTAATCTATTGTTGGACACCTGGGTTGCTTCCAGGTTTTGGCTATTACAAATTGTTCTGCCAAGAACATATGTGTACACAGATATTTTAGATGGGTATGTTGGGTTCCTTAGAATATATCCCCAGGAGAGGAATTGCAAGATCATAGAGTAGGTCCATTTCTAGCTCAAAGGCTATAATATTAAGAGAAGCTATAGGGATGCCATAGTTGCATATATATATATATATATATATATGGAGAGAGAGAGAGACAGAGACAGAGAGAGGTGAGAGAGCATGATACCAGAGCACCACACCAGCACAGTCAGTGCCAGGCTTCACACTCAAGATCTCAGGCATGTGTGCAGGGTCTGTGCTCTACTGCCTTGTCACCTTCCTAAGTCCTACCTTTTGCAGCCTCAGCTGTCGTAGAATAAAGTCACAAACATAGCTCCATATCATAGAGACTTCTGAAATTCAAAGAAAACAAAAACATAATTTTATTTATGTAAGTGCCCCTGTCACTATCCAAATTCAAATGGAAAACACTCTGTCAAATAGCAAGTCATTCTCAGCTAGGAACAGACAGAAAATAAGGTCCTTCCTGAAAGTCTGTTTCCCTGATTGTTTAACTTTACCCCTGCTAAGCTCTGTAAATATGTAAGAAATAGCACATCATGATGTGTGCTCGAAGAAAGTCTTTCTGGAATAAAGCAAACTCTCACTCAATTCATTGGAATATTTCCTCCACCCCCAAACCACTACCCGAGACAGAGATACCATAGTCTTTCACTTCCAGTATGTGGAGGTTATACACAGTCTTTCTGATGTCCGAGGAAGGAAGCACAGGTTGTTCAAGGAGAACTAGTAATTGCTCTTATGGACATTGGAGACAAACTTGGTGGTGGAAACCTACCCCAAAACATATGCTATGATAAGCCAAGTACTAAAGGTAAGTAAGTCAAATACTAAGATTTTTGCCCTATCCTCTAAAACATGGTCTAAATCATAGCTAATCAATGTATTAAAACTAATCAGGGCATGTGAGGGCAATCTGGCTGTGACATCTGTCACCCCATTGATTGTCAGGTTGATTTGGCTGATCTGGCTGGCTAGGCGGGTGTCACCTTCCTCCCTCACCACTCCATGTGTGATCCTCCCAATGTCCTGCACTCGGTCGAGGAGGATGGCCTTCCCTAAGTAGAAGTGACTGGTCTTTGGTTGAGGGCATAAGAGTAGCTGTGCTCCCCTGCTAGAACCTCCAAACAAGCTCTGAATCTGATCATTTATTTCCTCTATCCTGTCATATTTTCATCACCAAAGAATTCTCCTCCTGGAAGCTAAGCACAAAAGAGATCCTCCAACCTAGTCCAACTTATACCCACCAAGTTAAAATTTTCATCATGATCAAATATACATAGGAATAAAACAGAATCTCACTATTTGGATCTAAGGGAGCCCTTTCCAAGTTAGTGCGTCAAAATCACTGTCTTTCACATAGATTTGTGGCAGGCAGCTCAGATTTCAGGAAACACATCTATTCAAAAAGAAAATGACCTAGTTGGGACCCAGAGAAACAGTATTTCTTGCAATCAAATGCGAGTAGAAAGGCTTGTGAGAGCTAAATTGGAAATGTAAGAGTCATGTTTCTTCATCTGGATACTATACAAATCCACTGTGTGGTTTTGCTTTTAAGAATCTAGTAGATGTTCTAATAAGAGCAACATTAAATTCCTTTGACCTGATATTTCCCCTTTGACCTGATATTTCCTACTTCTCATTGAAGACAGAGAACACATGCACAGTATTCACTCTCAGAAGTTTTTCTTTTTCTTTTTTTTTCCTCCAGGGCTGTTGGAGCTTAGTACCTACACTATGAACCCATTGCCCCTGGACACCTTTTTTTTTTTCTTTTCTTGGATAGGACAGAGAGAAACTGAGAGGAGAAAATACTGCAGAGAGGAGAAAGGTAGGCACCTGCAGACCTGCTTCACCACTTGTGAATAGACTCCCCTGCTCATGGGGAACCAAGGGGTTGAAATGGTATGATTGTGCAGCTCCTTGCAGTTTGCACTATGTGCACATAAGCCGGTGAGCTACCGCTTGCCCCCCTCTAGAATAGTTTCAGGCCTCTGCAATTCAGTTGGTATAGATTTAGAAACCTTACAGACTTGATTTCGAACTAGTTTTTCTGATGACCCAATATGTCAGTGTGTCAGAGAATTGGAATATGACTTTTATATTTAAAAATACTTCTCTACCCTTCAACCAATGAGGCTTTTGCAGCAGTCACTGACACTGTTACCTTGCCAACAAGCTCACTGAGCCTGCATCCACTGTGCCCTGGAGATGAGGGCTTGTGGCATCAAAGGCTGGCTTTGTGGCATCATTCTCTCTTGGGATTCCCTATGTCTCTCTGCCATTTCTTTTCAGTTCCCTCAGCAGGTTCACTTGCTCAGTTTTGACATCAGTGCTGGAGCTTGTTGAGGTCTAGCCCCACATTCTCTTTTTTCCCTCCATGCCCTCTGCTTACATCATGCCCAGGACCTTGCCAACCATCACTATGCAGATCTCTGCCAAAGGCAAATTCAGAAGCCTAGGTTCCCTCCTGTCAACCCCCTACCACCAACATACACACAATCACCTTTTGACTTCCTACCTGAATATCCCACAATCGATATGCTTCGATTGGAGAAATAAATAGCACAATGGTTATACAAAAAGACTCAAGCCTGAAGCTCTGAGGTGCAAGGGTCAATTCCCAGCACAACCATAAGCCTGCAAAGGTCAGTGCTCTGGGAAAAACCACACACAACTCACTCAAAACTAGAATCGGGCTTCCATTAAATCTTGTTTTCGATTCAGGTTTTTGCTCTCGACGAATAGCATCATCACTTGATTCACTTGCATAGACCCGAGCTCAAAAGCTGCTTGGAAAGTTCCTCTCTGCTTTATCCTGTCGTGTACTCCATCAACGTAACCAATAGATTTTCATGTCCCACTGGACTTTGAGTCTGTCCACGTTCTACACTTCATTCTACCAATTCATGCCAAGTTGCCATCCTTTCTCTCTTAGATAACTCTGAAAGGAAACAATTGTTCCACGTTAGGTCATCCATTGTTGCCTAAGTGGCGCACATGCTTCACTAGTGCGTGACCTTTTCATTTTCCTGATTAAAGTTTAAAACACGAGGAGGGGTGGGGAGGGGGAACCCTATGAGGAAAAGAATAAGTAGAGAGAAAGAGACAGAACCAGAGAACCATTCTGGCACATAGGATGCCATGGAATTATTCTCAAGACCTCAAGCTTGAAAATCCAACAAATTGAGTTAGCAAAATGCTTCCTTGGACAATGAAGTACTTTGCATGTGTGCTATCCAGGTCCAAGCCCAGCCTCCAACTCCTTAAATGAAATTTTGTTCTTGTGAGCTTTTGCACTCTCTATGCAAAAGTATAACAAATACACGAGAGTCCAACATCTTATCCACTGTGCCACCACCTGAGCTGTCACTTAGATCACTCTTAAAGGCACTCCCGACCTCCACTTAATTCTCCACACTACCACCTGAGCCAGTGTTTCCCAGCACAGATCTTGGGGGTTCATTCCTCTTCTACCCCCTCATTAGGATTATCTTCAATGCCAACCTATGTGATGTGACTGACAGTGCCCCAAATAACATGACTTTTCCCTCTCATTAAACAGACACTTTGGCTGCGTGTCATGCACCCAGTTAAGTGCACATAGTTTTTTGTGCAAGGACCTGTGCAAGGACCTGAGTTTGAGTCCTGGCTCTCCACCAGCAGTGCGGATGTTTTACAAACAATGAAACAGGACTACAGGTGACTATCTTTCTCTCTCCCTACTCTCTAAATTCTGCTGTCTTAAAAGGAAAATATGGCTGCCAAGAGTGCTGACTTTGTATTACCAACACGACACCCCAACTATAACCTTGGTGGGAAAAAAATCACATACTTCCATGCCCAGTCAGACAGCAGCCATAGTGTTGTCATTCACCTCCTTTCACACACTGTCCACCCACCCTCAGTCAAGTGTGTTTGTTCTCCTTGTTCCCTCTACCAAAGAAAATCCTCCCCTCCTGCTCCACTGATCCTGATTCTCACTTCACATCTCCCCCTTCTCTAGTCAACATTGAAACATACCCCACCCTCGCCCTCTGTAAAAGTCTTCCTTGTAGTTCAGATCCTGGAACATGATGGCAGAGTACCTAGTGGGGGTTGTATTGTTATGTGGAAAAATTGAGAAATGTTATTCATCTACAAACTATTGTATTTACTGTTAACTGGAAAACATTAATCCCCCAATAAGGAAATTTTAAAAAATAGCATTCCTAGTAACCATACAAATTACAACTCACACTCACTGTACATGTGTGTTTATATCTGTGCTTACTGGGTTTTGTGTATCTCCCCCTACTAGGTTATAAATTAAAAAAAAAAAGTTTGACTTTGATCAGTTCCCCAGTACCCAGCACACAGCCATACACTTGGAGGTGCTGGGAAATGTCCACCTTTATGACCTGGGACCTGGCATCCAGGCTGACCTTTGTCACATACTGGTCTCCCCAACAGTGCCCACGTTTTTTTTTTTTTTCACAGTTTACAAATGTCATTTTTTTCTTTATTGGGGAATTAGTGTTTTACATTCAACAGTAAATACAATCGTTTTTACATGCATAACATTGCCCAGCTTCCCATATAACAATACAAGCCTTTATGACCTGGGGACTGGCAGTCAGGGTGGCCTTTGTGACATAATCATCTCCCAGGCAACCTGTCCTCTAGCCAAATGGCTTGGTGGAAGGAATACTAGCAGAAATCAGAAAGAAATCAAGAAAAAAAATGAGAAATTTGCCCAGGCATAGATTTCTTAAGACACATAACATCGGGAGTCGGACTGTAGCGCAGTGGCTTAAAGGGGTGAAGCAGGTCAGCTGCAGCTATCTATCTTTCTCCTCTCTCAATTTCTCTGTGTCCTATCCAACAACTATGACATTAATAGCAACAACAATAACAATAAAACAAGAACAACAAAAGGAAATAAGTAAATAAATATTTTTAAAATAATTTTTAAAAAGAAGACCCATAAAACCATTACCTGTTATGTTTCATTTCAGAATTTGTTTGGGGGAAAAAAAATAACCGATGTTTAGTAAGAAATGTTTTAACTATAATTTAATGGAAATATGAAAACTGGGAAAGTAATTAAATGTCCAACAGAGGAAGATGACTTCCAGTGAACCAAAACACCATAGCTCTCCTGTTCCTGACAGCAGAATAAAGTTCTTATAAAAATATGGAAGTCGAATAGATGCCAAGGAAGGGAAAGAAGAGATGCCTCTTCCTGGTTTATCTCACATCATTTAGTGAGAGTCTGGGCAAGAGCCCAGTGACTTAATGGTAATGGTGGTGCCATTCATGAGGCACCTGTTTTGCCAAGAGCTCAGCACCCCCTTGGGGTTCACTTTCAAACAAGCCTAGAAAGTCTTCTAGGAGATGCTGCTCTGGTCCTCTCCCAAACATTAAGCAGCTCTTTTTACGTTCACCCCCACTTACTTTCCAACAGAGGGGGAAAACAGAGAGAAAGTGCAAGAGAAACTGAAGAGATACCTGCAGCACTGCTCCACTGCTCCTAAAAATCTCCACCCTCTGAAGGTGGGAACTGGGGCCTTGAACCTGGGCCCTCCTCACCCCAGTTTCTTAACAAAACACAAGCCCAGGATTCAGGGATGCCACCGGCCGTCTTTTCCTGGCCAGGAAGCTTGGAGGTGGCTGTGGTGAGTGGCATTTATTGGGCACAGACTTGTTGCCAGTATACAGATCATATCAGATTTTGGGGCACCCCAGGCTGTCAGAGTGTGGGTTCCCCCTACCCGCCCCCCAGCCCCACCAGCCTGCCCACGGAGAGGGACACAGAGGGGTGGGTGGTGTCCTTACCATCCCGGCTCAGCCGAGCTAGGGTGTGCAGCTTGTTCTTATTCATGTGCTGTCGCCAGATGGTCAACTCTTCTGCAGTGGCACCCATGGCGGCAGAAGGGCCGAGGCCTGTCTTGTCCGCAGGGCGCATGGTTTCCACCCTCCCCACGGAGGTGGGCGGTGGGGCTCGCCCACCAAGGCAGGCACTGGGGTTGTCTGACTTCTGGCTGTGCCTCCAAATTACACTAAAACTGAATGGGCAATTTGATTTTTTTTTTTTTAATATAGGGCAAAGGCTCTTCCTAGACTCCCCTCCACACCCTCTGGGCTCAGTATTTAGGGCAAGAGTGCCAGAAGGGCAGTGCTACAATGGAGCTGGGTTCCTGCCCTCCTACACTCTCAGGATTCAGAGAGAAAATGTGGGCAACCTGCCGAAGGGGCGTGGCCAGGCAAGCAAGCAACAAAGAACAAAGGCTCAGAGGTCATCACCTGGGCCCCCAGCCCCCACCCCGTTGCTAGAATGCTGCTGTCAGATCTGCTCCACAGGTTGTCATTCTGGCTTTCTCTGTTGAAGGTTTTTCCCCCTTTCATACTTTTTTATTTCATTTTAATTTTTATGTTTTCACTTATTGGGGGATTAATGTTTTACATTCCATAGTAAATACAATAGCTTGTACATGCATAACATTTCTCAGTTACATTTCTCAGTTTTACACATTACAATACAACCCCCACTAGGTCCTCTGTCATCCTTTTCCAGGACCTGTACTCTACCACTCACCCACCCCATAATCTTTTACTTTGGTGCAATACACAAACTCCAGTTTAGGTTGACTTTTTTTTTAATGTTCTGTTCTTAACCTAAAAAATGAGTTTATAGCTGGGATGAACCTTTTTCAGTATTATCATCATCAGTGATCTGATAGTGGCTGACAAGATGATAAGATTACAAGGGTATAGTTGCACATTACACCCACCACCAGAGTTATGTGACACCCTACCCCCACCACAAAATAACCATAGTTCTCACAAAGTTTTTTTTGTTTTGTTTTGTTTCTGGTGTTATTGCTGGGGCTTGGTGCCTCCACCAGTCCTAGAGGTTTTTGTGCCCCCCCCCTTTTTGTTGCCCTTGTTGTTTTATCATCCTTGTGGTTATTATTGTTGTTATTGACATCGTTGTTGCTGGATAGGAAAGAGAGAAATGGAGAGAGGAGGGGAAGACAGAGAGGAACAGAGAAAGGTAGACACCTGCAGACCTGCTTCACCACTTGTCAAGCAGCCCCCTGTAGGTGAATACCCTGGGGTTAAAACCAGGATGCTTACACTGGTCCTTGTGCTTCAGGTCATGTGTGCTGCCACCTGACCCACCTCACAAAGTCTTAGAGACAATTTGGCTCCTCTTACCACCCACCCCCTTCACCTGTCTTCTCCTTTCTTCATTCTCCTTCATTATTTATCATTTCTCCTCCTCTTTTCCCCCTCCCTTCCATCCCTTACCCCCTCCTTTCCTAAGTTTGTGTTTCAACCCTCTATATTCCACACATGAGCAAAACCAAATGGTAGCTGCCTTTCACTCCCTTATTTCACTCAGCATCATCACCTCCAATGGTCTTTTTTTAAATTACAAAGCAGTATTTGTCTCATCGCACTTGACACTTCTTTATCCAGTTGCCCCTCCATTCCCTTACCTGCCCCACCATCCTGCACTGTTGTTTTTCACACTCTTCACTGCTAGCTATGACTTCTCACACCTTAAACACAGTCATGTATACCTTGTTGTTGGTATGCATGAGACCCCTTATGTTTCATTTGGTTTAAATCCCCCCTGCTTAACACTATTCTATTTACATAACCACTTCATTCTATTTACATAACCACTGTTAACAAGTACCACCCTCCCTCCAGGGCATTTGTGGTTCAGTGATAGGATTCTCGCCTGCTCCACCCCCTCCTTGTCACACTCTGATTTTCGCCAGTCACTTTTCTCTCCACCCTCTCTATGTCACATCCTGTTTCCACACTACTTGGCAAGTATATATAAAGACAGCATTGTGAGTTGTACTGTACTGTACTTTGAGTTTAACTTAGCTCGTCTTAGTGCTGCGTCCTGCATGAATAAAGAGATACTGCCTACAGCTCAACCATGAGTCCCTGGTCGTCTGTTACCCGCCCATGAAGCCAGCCTGGCGAAAACAACATAACCCGTCGAAAACAACACCTTGCCGAAGGCAAGAACTAGAACTTCATCAGTAATAGAAACAGCTGCTCCGGGGAGCTGGGCAGTAGTGCAGCAGTTTAAATGCACATGGCACAAAACCCAAGGGCCAGAGTAAGGATCCTGATTCAAGCCTTAGCTCCCCACCTGCTGGAGGTAATTTCCTAAGTGTTGAAGCAGGTCTCCAGGTGTCTATCTTTCTCTCCCACTCTCTGTATTCCCCTCCTCCCTCCATTTCTCTCTATCCTATGCAACAACATCAACAACAACAGCTATGCCAACAAAAACAACTACAACAAGCACAACAATAAGGGAAACAAAATGGGGAAAATAGCCTCCCGTGGATTTGTAATGCAGGCAGTAACTCTGGAGGAAAAAAAAAAGAAAGAAACAACTGTTCCATCCTGCTCCCCAGTCTGTCCCAACAGAGACTAGAGACTAGTTGGGCTCTACTCGGGGTGCAGAACACACAGGCTTCAGTCCACAGCAAAGCTAGGGCACCCAGGCTATTTCCCTGCCAACAATCTGCTCTGCAAAAAACAGGAGAAAAGTTCAGTGGGAACAATGCCAAACTTATATGCCAGGTGGTACAAAGTTAACTATGAAGTTTGTTCCCTGGCATAAGTATACTGTGCAAGCCTGTATAAGTCTTTGAGGAAAGATACACTAAAGTGTTGGCTGTGATTGTTTGGGAACCATGTGACATCGTATGTGAAGGGGGAGGAAGAGTTCAGGGAATTATTTTGCTTATTTTTCTCTCTTATTTATGTTAGCGAGCATAAATCAAACCACCATCCACTGTAAGGAAGCAAAGATGTTTATTGACGAATTGCAATCCGGGCCGAGATGGTGACTGGTGTTAGTCTACCAAGCTCGACCCCGAACAGGGCTCAAACCATACAATTTATAGGAATTCAGACTACACTCAGGGAGGGGGAGCACATCACCTTATCAACCTACATCCAATAACAGGCTATAGCAAACACAAGATCCAATCATTTCAAACTTAGCAAAAGCATGATCCATTCAAAGCAAAGCGCGGGCTATTTTCAAATATAGTAAGATCACACAACCAATAGAATTCAACCAGGCAGGGTTGCCACATCCTCCTGCCATCGGCTATGACCACCCATCCGGTAGACAGCACACCACAAAGTCTGTGCAAAGGTCCTGATAAGGCTTGTCCCCATGCAGGGTCCTTCGAACAACTTACAAGACAATGGGTGGCCTTCACTGATTAGGTCCTGATAAGGCTTGTCCCCAGGCAGGGTCCTTCGAACAACTTACAAGACAATGGGTGGCCTTCACTGATTAGGTCCTGCTTATTCAAGGGGGAAGGGGCAAGGGATTTTCCACCTCATACTACAAGCAACTCATACTAAAAGCACTTAACAAACAACTGCATAAAAAGGGAATTTCAAGGCTACTGCCTTTTACAATTTACTGATCACCAAGAGTATGGGTTACTTTTCAAGTAGTCCAAGAGTTGGTCAAGGTAAGAAACACACAGAGTAAAGTGCAGGGAGAGTATAGGGATTTAAGCAAACAGACAGAAATGAACTGGGTCAGAGTTTTCTAAGCTGCCTCAATGCACATATGCTTTTCTGCAAGCTCTGACTTGCATTGCAAAACCCACATGACAGTCACTTTTTCATTCAGATCCCTCAGCAGCCACACAACCCAAAGACTCACACTCTGAATAAGGACAGTCTGGGGATGTATCTGAAAGAGAAGACATTTACAATGCCCTCACTTTTGTAATATTCAAAACCTGCCAGAAAGTTAACCCATGTCTACTGAGCATATATTAGCTTTTACCAGGCACTTGGCTGGTTGCTAAGATACAAGAGGCAAGATGGTGAGGCAGAGACAAAACCCTCCATGCAAGAGGTAGACAATTCATTTATTCCCCACTTGACACATATTTATTGAAGAAAAAATAATATAGTGAAGGAAAAAACGGGAGCACTTAATATCTCAAGGAGTGGTGGGTAAAGCAGGGGAGCACAGGGCCTGCAAACATGAGGTCCTGAGGTCAATTACTCAGAACAGTGATCTTTCTCTCTCATTAATAAATAAATCTTTAAAAAAAAGTTGAGGAATGTGGGAGAAAGGCATTGGCACATACAGTAGAATGCACACATTAATATGCACAAGAACCCAAGTTCAAGCCCCAGTCCTTACCTGCAGGAGAATGTAAAACTTTTTAAAAAAAAACTCTTGGGTGGGGCAAATAGCATAATTGTTATGCAAACAGACTCTCAAGAGAGAGGCTCCAAAGTCCCAGGTTCATTCTCCACACCACCATAAACCAGAGCTGAGCAGTGCTCTGGTGAAATATATATATATAAATTCTCTTCAATATTAGCTATTTTAACTTAAATTTCTTGTCATTCTTTCCTGTTAAAATATTTCCAGGATCAATAAATATATTTTCTGTAGCATGTATTTATTAATGAACATCAAATAATATAACTTTATGAACTTCTGCATTATATTAATCCTTGCATATTAAATCAGTGTATATAGTACACAGAAAATACATTTAATTATCATATATGGCATAGAACTTGCTTTCAAACCACTCATTAGGAAGTAACTCTTATAACTACCCTTTAGTTTGGTTTTCTTCATGGTCTGGTCTTCTTCTTCTTCTAGAGTTTGCCCTTCTTTCGAAGCCAGTCAACAGCGTCAGGTTGCGCCTGATGTAAAGTTTCGAGACCTCCTTTGAATATGGAGAGGTGGCAGTTGTTGACTATGTGGGTCATAGTCTGTCTGGAGCCGCAGGGGCAGTTTGGGTCTCTGGCTCCCCAGCGATGGAACATAGCAGCGCACCGGCCATGGCCTGTTCAATAGCAATTAAGGAGGGCCCAATCATAACGTGCTAGGTCAAAGCCGGGTTGACGCTTGCAGGGGTCTGTGATGAGGTGTTTGGTCTTTACCTCAACTGACTGCCAACTCTGTTTCCAAGAGTCTGGAACAGAGAAGTTCAGTGTAGGTGGAGGGGACCAGATTGGGTGACCAGACTTCAAGCTTTGGACAGAGTGGGTGAAGATATTCACGTATATTGGCAGGTCTGGTCCAGTGAAGACGTGGGAAATGAACTTAGATGATGGCACATCCCGACGAATATCTGTTGGGGCAATGTTGCTAAGAACTGGCAGCCATGGAACTGGGGTGGAACGGATGGTTCCAGAAATTAACCTCATGGAGGAATATAATTTGGAATCAACCAAGTGGACATGGGGGCTACAGAAGCATACTGGGGCACAGTATTCTGCAGTGGAATTGCATAATGCCAGAGATGATGATCGTAGTGTGAAAGCGCTCGTGCCCCATGAGGAGCTGGCCAGTCTTGCAATGATGTTATTCCTCGCGCCCACCTTTGCTGCAGTTTTTATGAGATGTTCGTGAAATGACAGAGTGCGATCGAGAGTAATGCCAAGATAGACTGGCTGGGCTTCATGACGGATTCTCGTATCGGCAAGCTGCACATTAAGCTCATGCGAGGCCGAGGCATGGTGTAGATGGAAAACAGATGATACCGTTTTTGCAGTGCTAGGATTAGTCGCCATTTTTTACAGTAATCAGATATCAGAGACATGTCTTTCATGAGTGTTTCCTCCAGGATGTCAAACTTGGATTCCTGAGTTGCACAGCAGATGTCATCGGCGTAGATGAACTTCCTTGAAGAAGTTTCTGGGAGGTCATTGATGTAAATATTAAATAGCGTAGGAGCCAGAACAGAGCCCTGGGGGAGGCCACTTGAGACAAGTCTCCATCTGCTAGACTTGTCACCCAGATGCACCCGGAATCTTCTGTTTTGGAGAAGAAACGATATAGTGTTGGCCACCCATGGAGGCAGGCATCTTGAGATCTTGACTAGGAGACCACGGTGCCAGACCGTGTCATAGGCTGCTGTGAGATCAACAAAGACAGCCCCCGTCTTTAACTTCTTCTAGAATCCAATTTCAATGTAAGTTGAGAGGGCCAGGGCTTGTTGGCAGGTAGATCTTCTGGGCGGAAACCAGCTTGGGCGGGTGATAGGAATTTCTCTGTAAGAGGAGAAATACGTGACAGAAGCAGCCTCTCAAGGAGTTTGTAACACACGGAGAGGAGAGAAATTGGTCTATAGCTGGCAGTCAGTGTTGGGTCTTTCTTTGGTTTCAAAACTGCTATTATCTTGGTACGACACCAAATTTTGGGCATAGATTCGGATTCCAAGATGTGGGACAGGAATGTAGTGAGCCACTTCTTTGCCGCGGGGCCCAAGTTAAGAATGAGTTCTGGGGTTATGTTATCATAGCCAGCAGCTGTTCCCGGTTTAACCCTCTTCAAAGCATCTTCCAGTTCAGACAGTGTAAAGGGAGAGAGTTTTGGACATAGACAAGACAACCGGAAGTGGGATGACCACTCATGGGAAATTTCTCTTTTCCAGACTGGGTCGATCTTAGCACGTCCAACTTGAGTTAGGTGACTGGCCACTGAGTTTGGAGATACGGGAGGATGGGAGACTGGAGGGGGTTGGCTACCGGCACCCAGTCTGTGAAGAAGCTTCCAGGCCTTCCATGAGTTGTTGCCAGCGGGCTTGGCGTGCTGCATCCAGGGAGGCAATGAGATGGTCAGCCACATCTGGGTCACCCGACTCATCATACTGCTTTAGTAGTTGCTCGCATTCAGCATCAAGACAAGGTGTATAGTTAGCACGTCTCCCACGAGGAATAGCTTGGGAAGCTGCTTTGAAGATGGCTTGGTGGAAGCGCCTGTAGGAATCTTCAGAGGGGATAGAGTTAATTGGAATTGCAGGAATAGATTTGTTGGTAAGATCACTGAACAGACGCCAGTTTGCTTTCCGAAAGTTCCATCTTAGTTTCTCCGAGCACAGTGGGAGCTGGAGACCAATGTGGATGATAGCTGGATAGTGATGACTGTGAAGGAAGATGTTGAGAACGAACGTGTCTCGTAGAGGGAAAGGCTTGGCCGTTGACTGTGCTAATCCAGCACAGGTCGGGTGACGCATCTTTATTCCATCTAGCACTGTGTAAAGAGTCTTTATTCCATCTAGCACTGGCTGTTTGGGATCGTATAATAGGGAGAGGTCATTTACTGAAGACCAGTCGGCTAAGATAGAGCCGTCAGCACGAGTGGAGGAATATCCCCAGTCTTGGTGATGACTATTAAAGTCTCCAACGTAAATGGCTGGGTGATTCGGGCTAGGCAGGACCTCATTATCCCATGAGGCACTGGGAGGCTTATATACATTGACGAGCTGAATAGTTCCAATAGTAATGGAGTCATAGAAGGTCGAAGAGGCCTTATGGTAAATGTCCGCAAGACACGATTTGGCGTAGATGGCTCGGCCGTGTTTACGATGGAGATTATAGCATATTAAATCAAATCCACTGATGGTGAATCAAGCAGCTTCATCATCTGCTATATGTGTTTCTTGTAGGCAAATAACATCTGCCTGATGCTGTATCACCAATTGACCAATAAGAACGCGTTCGGCAAAGGACAGCCCCTCAACATTAAGTTGGAGGACTCGAAGAGCAGGACCAACAGCTTGAAAGTTGTCAAGAGCTACTTGTTGCTGGCTTTGAAAGTGACTGGGATCCATGTGGATTCAGTCGGCTAGGAAGGATCGTCAGTTTCCCCAATGAATGGGTACTCACGGGATGCACCATGGGAAGGTCGATCCAATGCATCCCATCTGGTCTTCTAGTAAAGATCTATTCTAAGCATAATGCTTATGCAAAGAGACTCTCATGCCTGATGCTTTGAAGTCCCAGGTTCAGTCCCCCATACCACCATAAACTAGAGCTGAGCAGGGCTCGGTTAAATGAATATGTGAAGAAAACAACAACAACAAAAAAAAAAGCAAAAAGATCTCTTCTAAATTTGTTTCAACTGCATTTGTTTCAGCTGATCAGGTGATAAGAATATATATGTTGAGAAACATCTTTGGTGCATTGGTATTCCTTTCTCACTCTCTCAAGTCATTGAATATTTTAAATAGATAACATCTTAGAGATGAGTTATCAAGACTAAATCAATGGTAGTATATTTATAGGACTTCAGAATGAGACATACCTTTCAAAACCCAGAAATTTCTTGCTTTGTTTTACCTAGTAAATAAAGTACAACATTGTCAATAAAAACAGTATGTTCTGAATCACTTTGTAAAACAATAACAGTAAGAACAAAAACGCCACCACCAACAAGCAATGGATTTAAGCAACCTGTATTTTGAGTTTCCAAAAATGTTATGACTTTCTATATTAAAATACAATGATATATATTCTTTATTCTAAACTACTAACTCTATTAGGGATGAAATCTCTTCTGTCTTCATTAAGAGTAAATGCAAATTATAAGAACATGATTTACATTTAATGACAGCAGAAATTGAGAGGGGAGACTGAGTTAGAAAGGAGAGACAGAGAGACAACTGCTGCCATGCTTCGCCACTCGTGAAGCATTCCCCCTGCAGGGGGGAACAGGGGCTTGAACCCAGGTCCTTTTGCACTATACTGTGTGTTGTTATCTAGGTGCACCACCTAGCCCTAAGATTCACACTTGTTGCTTAATTGGTAGGACACTAGTCACCAATCAAGAGGAGATAAGTGGCTATGTGTATGTGCTCAAATAAAATCCCGTGTGTGTGTGTGTGTGTGTGTGTGTGCGTTTTTTTTAAATAGAGGCATAGAGAGAGAGAGAGACAAATAGACAGACACACCACAGCACCAAATCTTAATTCAAATCATTGAGGGCCAGGCTTGAATATGGGTGCACACTTGGCAAAGCAGCACATTACCCATTAGCTATTTTTGAAAAATCAATAACTAAATAAAAATGACTTGTTTTATTGGGTAGAGCTAGAGAGGTTTACAGACAGAGACACCCACAGCCCTGCATCACCACCCATGGAAGTTTTCCTCCTGCAGTTGGGAACTGGAGGCCATGGCTCGATTCCCCACAACATACAGCAGAAGGCCAGCTCCTTTGGGCTGGCGTCGGGGGGCTCCTGCAGGATGGTGTCAGGGGGCTCCTGCAGGTGGTCATCGGGGGCTCCTGTGGGCCGGCCTTTGGGGGCTCCTGCGGGCTGGCGTCAGGGGGCTCCTGCAGGCGGGCGTGGGGGGCTCCTGTGGGCTGGGGTCAGCCTCATGCGGGCTGCGGGGCTGCGGGCGTGGTGTGGGGGGGGGCTGGGATGCATGCAGATCTCAAAGCACGAGGGTGGGCGGGCCAGCTGTGCAGAAGGCATGGGCCGAGGTGCCCAGGGGTGGCTGCCAAGATAGGCCGCCATGGCCGTGCCCCATGGCCCTGTCATATCTGCTGTCCTGCCCCATGGCCCTGCCATGTCTGCTGCCCTGCTCTCAGTGGCTGAGCAGCATGGAGGGAGCCGTCACCCAGTGCCCCACAACATGCAGGGGAAGGCTAGCACCTTTGGGCTGGCGTCGGGGGGCTCCTGCAGGATGGCGTCATGGGGCTCCTGCAGGTGGTCATCGGGGGCTCCTGTGGGCCGGTCTTGGGGGGCTCCTGCGGGCTGGCGTCGGGGGGCTCCTGCAGGCGGGTGGGGGGGGCTCCTGTGGGTTGGCGTCAGCCTCCTGCGGGCTGTGGGGCTGCGGGCGTGGTATGTGGGGTTGTCTGGGTGCGGCCAGCTGGCTGGCTGGCTGCTCCACCAAGTGGAAATGGCAGCTCCACGCCTCGCCCCCCGCCTGCTGGCTTCTCCCGACTCTGCTGGCTGTTCTGAGTGCGCCTGAGGAAGTGGAAACCACAGAGTGGTCCAGAGATAAATGTTCCAGAAACAGCAAAACAGCCTTGTGAAGAAAGGGCAGAGGCGTTTGGAGATCTCTTGACAAGCAGAAGAGAAGGCCATAGTACATAGGTAGTCAAAATCTTCACTTATCTGGGAGTTGCGCAGGTCTGGTCCCATGGTGTAGGCGCCATATGTTGTTTTCGACAGGCTGGCTTCAGCAGGCTGGGCTAGCTTCACGGGCGGGTAACAGAGACGACCAGAGACACACGGCTGGGCCTGGAAGCTGTATTTCTTTATTTAAGATCAGCGATTTATAAACTAAACCAAACTAATCACCAAACAGAACTCTCCTGCCTCCTTCTCATGCGGTGGCGCCAATTACCACTCAACTCTGGAACTCTGTTGGGGTTTCTTCCTAGGGCGGGGACAAGCGGCCCCACCAAAACTAGCAAGACTAAACCACAATCAACTAGAGATGGGGGGAGGGGGACCGAAGCAATACCAACACTGGAGTGCTTGAATTCTTGTACATTTTAATGCACATACTTGGGCAGGTGCATCACCACTTGGACCCTCAACTTTACTACTTCACCACCCACCTTCCTACTTTTAAAAAAACAATTACTGGGGTAGGGATGGGTGGTAGCACAGCGGGTTAGGCACACATGGTGTGAAGCACAAGGACCAGCATTAAGGATCCCAGTTCAAGTCCCTGGTTCCCCACCTGAAGGATGGGGTTGTTTCACATGTGGTGAAGCAGGTATGCAGGTGTCTCTCTCTCCCTTTCTTCCCCTCATCTCTGATTTCTCTTATCCTATCCAACAATAATAACAGCAATAACAATAAGGGCAACAAAATGGGAAAATTGGAAAAATGGCTCCCAGGAGCAGTGGATTCACAGTGCAGGCACCGAGCCTCAGTGATAACCATGGAGGCAAAAAAAAAAAAAAAAACTTACTTATTAACATGAGAGAGAAGGGGAAATAATCAGAAGGTCACTCTGGCACAAGTGATGCTGGACACTGAACCCAGAATCTCATGCTTTGGAGTCGAGTATTCTAGCCATTGCCCAACTTCAGGGCCATAAAAATTTATTTTCAGAAAAGGAAGAAAGAGACAGAACTAGAGTTCTGGCACTTTAAAGTTAGGAATCAAACTTCTTTATTTTTTACTTTATATTTTATTTGTTATTGATTGTATAAAGACAGAGAATATAGAGAGGGAAGGGAGGGGGGAGAGAGAGAAAGAAGAGAGACCTGAGATACTGCTTTACTACCCCTCAAGCTTCCCTGCTGCATGTGTGGACGGGGGGCTTGAACTGGAGTCCTAGCACATGGTAACATGCATACTGAACCAGGTGCTCCACCGCCCAGCCCCCCAGGAAGCAGACTTCTTAAGTCCAGAGTTAGAGCACAGTGCCACATTGTGAGCTGTGAAGCCCCCTTAAATGATTCTTGTTCGGCTCTCCTGAGACTTGAATTGATACACATATTCAGTGTATCAGCTGCAAGCTAAGTGAAGGAGCTTCTGAAAGGTGGGAAGATGGTGTGCCAGGAAGATGTGAAGGGAAATTACATCTAGCTGAGATGACCCACCGGAATGCTAAGTCAGTCACTTCAGACTTCATTTAAAAGGTGTAGTGATTCCTGATAGTCCTGGGATAAGAGGATGGCCTTAACACTCACAGACAATTTCTTCAATTGTTTAGCATAGCACTAAAATAGACTTTGCATTTCATGGCATGGCACAAATATATGACAGGGACAGCCAGAGGAATTTCTGAGATAAAGTGGCATGAAACACCTGAAAGATTAAGTATTCTTTTTTTTTCATTCTTTTTTTTTATTTCAGAAAGGATTAATTAACAAAACCATAGGATAGGAGGGGTACAACTCCACACAATTCCCACCACCCAATCTCCATATCCCTCTCCCTCCTCTGATAGCTTTCCCATTGTCTATCCCTCTGGGAGCATGGACCATTGTGTGTTGCAGAAGGTAGAAAATCTGGCTTCTGTAATTGCTTCCCCATTGAACATGGGCGTTGACTGGTTGGTTCATACTCCCAGTCTGCCTCTCTCTTTCCCTAGTATGGTGTGACTCCGGGGAAGCTGAGCTCCGGGACACATTGGTGGGGTCTTCAATCCAGGGAAGCCTGGTCAACATCCTGATGGCATCTGGAACCTGGTGACTGAAAAGAGAGTTAACAAATGAAGCCAAACAAATTGTTGAGCAATCATGGACCCAAAGCTTGGATTAGTGGAGAGGAAGTGTTAGGGAGGTACTCACTGCAAACTCTAATGTACTTCTGCTTTCAGTTATATATTTTGCAGTAGTTTATGTATATGTGTGAACATATGGTCTCCCTCACAGAAACTGGTGCAATATTATTTGATATGGATTGGGAGAGGCATACGGGAAAGTGGGCCCTATCCAAGGGTTCCAGGACTGGGGGAAGTAGGGGCTCTATAGTGGAGATGTGAGGTTCCTGCTGTCTCAGGGTTCACAAAGACTATCGATAGTTAATGTTATCATCACATTATTTGGTAATTGGGTTAACTTTGAAAAGTCCTTTTGTTATGGTTTGCTGTAGAGTACCCAGTATCTTGTATATAGCTGTGCTATTAGATGCTTCTGATCTACTTGGTCTCGGCTTTTGAGAGAGTTCGCATATCAAATACACAGCCTATGTATTAAAAGGATTCAGGTTGTGTTTTGAAAAACTTTGAGACATACAATTGATTTCCCCCTCTCATATTAATTAACTAGTGATTTATATGTCTACATTTTGCTAGGAGTGTACATAAACACCATTCCCACCACCAAAAGACTGTGACCCATCCCTCCCACCCACTGGCCTGGGAAGCTGCATGTCTACCCCTCAGCACAAGGTTTTTACTTTGGTGCCCTACTTACAATTTGATCAGGTCCTGCTTTTAGTTTCCCTTTCAGATCTTCTTACTCAACTTCTGTTGATGAATGGGATCATCCCATACTCATCTTTATCTTTCTGACTTAGCTCACTTAACATAATTCCTTCTAGCTCTGTCCAAGATGGGTCAGAGAAGGTGGGTTCATTGTTCTTGATAGCTGCATAGTATTCCATTGTGTATATATACCACAGCTTTCTCAGCCACTCATCTGGTGTTGGGCACCTGGGTTGCTTCCAGGTTTTAGCTATTATGAATTGTGCTGCTATGAGCATAGGAGTACACACCTCTTTTTGGTTGGGTGTTATGGAGTCCTTGGGGTATAACCCCAGCAGAGGAATTACTGGATCATATGGAAGATCCATGTCTAGCCTTCTGAGAGTTTTCCAGACTGCTCTCCACAGAGGCTGTACCAATATACATTCCCACCAGCAATGTAAAAGGGTTTCTCTGTCCCCACAACCTCTCCAGCATTTGTTGCTGCTGTCCTTTTTGATGTATGCCATTCTTACAGGAGTGAGGTGGTATCTTAGTGTTTTCTTAATTTGCATTTCTCTGACAATCAATGACCTAGAGCAGTTTTTCATATGTTTGTTAGCCTTTTGGATCTCCTCTGTAGTGAATGTTTTGTTCATATCATCTACCCATTTTTGGATGGGGTCATTTGATTTTTTGGTGCTAAGTTTGCTGAGCTCTTTGTATATTTTGGTGATTAGTTTCTTGTCTGATGTATGGCATGTGAAGATCTTCTCCAATTCTGTGAGGGGTCTCTTTGTTTGTGTGATAGTTTCTTTGGATGTGCAGAAGCTTTTCAATTTGATGTAGTCCCATTGGTTTGTTTCTGCTTTAGTCTTCCTTGCAATTGGGTTTGATTCATCAAAGATGTCCTTGAGGTGTAGGTGGGAAACTGTTTTACCAATGTTTTCCTCTAAGTATTTGATTGTTTCTGGTCTGACATCTAGGTCTTTGATCCATTTGGAGTTGATTTTTGTTTCTGGTGAGATAAAGTGGTTCAATTTCATTCTTCTGCATGTTACAACCCAGTTTTCCCAGCACCATTAACTGAAGAGAGCCTCCTTTTTCCATTTAATCCTTTGGGCCCTCTTATCAAAGATTAGATGTCCATAGGTGTGGGGATTTATTTCTGGGCTTTCAATTCTGTTCCACTGGTTTGTGTGCCTATTTTTGTTCCAGTACCATGCTTTTTTGATGATGATGGCTTTATAATATAATTTAAGGTTTGGGAGTGTGATGCCTCCATTTCTGTTTATTTTCCTCAAGATGGTTTTGGAAATTCTAGGTGTTTTTAGGTTCCAGATAAATGAGTGTAGTGTTTGTTCTATTCTCTTCAAGATGCCTTTGTGGAAATTTGATGGGTATTGCAAGGATTAAGTATTCTAAGTATTGCTATGGTGACAACTGATTGTGGCTTTTTGTTTTTCCTTTTTGTCATCAGGGTTAGCACCAAGGCTCAGTGCCTGCAAGTCTCCACCATTTGCAGAGTCCATTCTTTTTATTATTATTATTTTAATTTTTTCTTTATTTATTTTATAGAGACAGTCAGAAATCACAAGCGAAGGGGGAAATAGAGAAGAAATGAGAAAAAAATACCTGCAGCACTATTTCACTACTTGCAAAGCTTTCTCTGTGCAGATGGGGACAAAGGGCTCCAACCTGGGTCCTTGTAGGTTGTAACATGTGCACTCAACCAGGTGAATCACCCCCTGGCCCCAGAGACCTATATTTTGTTTCTTTGGTTAGATAAAGTCTGGGGGTGGGGGGAGAAACAGAAAAGGGAAGACACTACAGCACTGTCCACCACTGATGAAGCTTCCCTGGGTCCTCTAGATGCTCCCATGTGGGACCTAGGACTTGAATGTGAGTCCTCCTGCATGGTAATGTGTGCACTCAGAGGAACCCACCTGCCAGCCCCTTATTAGCTTTTGGTGGATAAAACACAAGGATGTGATTCAAGTAAAGAAGGGTCAGTTATATAATGTGACCAATGAGGGTGCTGTGAGATGAAGATTTGGTTAGGGTTTGGGCTCTGGAGCTGTGGCATCCATAGACACTAATTAGTGTTTGAAAATTTAGATGTCATCAGCCTTACAGGGTAGTTAGGCCATGGGTTGTGAAAACCTGAGGCAGCTACAAACCTGGCATGCTAAGATGCTGTACTTCTTGTGGGGAGGCCTCTTCTTGGGCACAGACTCCCGGCTTACCTGCCCTGCTGTACACCAGATGCTGGGGCCTAGGAGAATGTTCGGTGGCAGCAGGAGTGAGCCTACAGGACTAACTCAGTGTCCGGTGCTAGTGCAGTGACAAGAGATGACCCAGGGACTTGTGTCTGATAACAATCCATTTATTGAACAGCACATCAGGGATTATAAGGGGTCATAGGAGGAAGTAAGTTATCCATTCCATATATGGTTTGGGAGAACAGGGGCAAAGAGAGGTAATGGGTTGGGAAAAGAGCAGAGCATTTCTATCAAATGTTGAGCAAGGGGTTTAATTGATCAAAGGAACGAGGAAAGTAAGGTTATCAATAACTAACATACAGAAAGGGTCTGAAGGGCAGAGAGAAGATAGATCATGTAAAATTAAAGGGACTGGAAGGGGTGGATGAGTAAGGAAAATGCTCCTAGTTATTGTTTGACGGAGCCGAACAATAATATATGGGTCATATGTGATCAAGGAAGATGAACTTCCATTTACTTCTGAGTAAGTAAACCATCTGGTTTGGGAACAAGGAAATTGACTGCATTCAGAGTCTTTGTGAGGCAGAGAGACTGACAGAGGGGACATTTCCTGGTGGTTGTTTTCCTCCATGCTCAATCTCAGGTAGAGAGAGACTAATAGGAAGGTCGTGCCATGCAGGCCCCCGTTTTTCAATGGGAGGTCCCACACCATGCTCAGCCATATCCTTACAATTTGCCTACACTAAGATATATACATTTACTCCTACACTGGATCATCAGGTAATTTCATTTTTATTAAAGGATCCTCCAGTCTTCCAAAGGAACTGCAGAGTTTACATTCCCACAAGCAATATAATAAAGTCCCGTTGTCTCCACAACTTTACCCACATTTGTCATCTCCTGTTTTGTTGATGTAGGTCATTCTCCAGGTTTAATGTGGAATCTCGGTGTAGATTTTAGTTTGTGTGTGATCAATACTGGGTCACAAGAAATTATAGGACATAGTTCTACACCACACCTACCACCAAAGTTCTGTGTTTCAATCTCAACTCTGCTCACACAGTATGGGTTTTTACCTTTTCTTTTCTTTTCTTTTCTTTTCTTTTCTTTTCTTTTCTTTTCTTTTCTTTTCTTTTCTCTTATTCATGAGTATCAGTTCTCTGGATTCCACAGGAGTGAAACTATCTGGTAGTTTTCTTTCATCTCTTTATTTATTGCTGAATTATAAGGTAATGGAATTTCAGTGGTAAGGTAAGTGGAATCTCAGTGTAGTTTCAATTTGCACTTCTCTAATGTTAAGTATTTCTTCAGGTGTCTGTGCGCCATGTGAACCTCTTCTTTCAACAACTGTTCAGTTATTTGGCCACATTTTTGTGTTTGTTTTTTTCCTCCAGAGTTATTGCTGTGGCTCAGTGCCTGCACCATGAATCCACTGATCCTGTAGGTTATTTTTTCCCCTTTTGTTGCCCTTGTTGTTTTATCATTGTTGGGGTTATTGTTGTTGTTATTGATGTTTTTGTTGTTGGATAGAACAAGGAGAAATGGCTAAAGGAGGGGAATCCAGAGATGGGGAGGGAAAGATAGACACCTGCATACCTGCATCACCTCCTGTGAAGCGACTCCCCTGCAGGTGAGGAGCTAGGGGCTCGAACTGGGATCTGTGAGCCCTGCCAAGTGCGCTTAACCCACTGTGCCATCGCCCGGTCCCCTTGGCCACAATTAAAAAAAAAGTCTTATTAGAGATTTAATCACGATTAACAAAACTACCAAATAATAGGGCAACAACACCATACTTGCCACCACCAGAGTTCCAAATCCCATACCCTCTGTTTGAAGATTGCCTATTCTTTATCCCTCTGGGAGTATGGACCAAAATTCTTTACAAGCTACAAAAAAGGGAAGGTCTGGCTTCTGCAATTGCTTCTCCTCTGAAAATGGTCATAAGCAGGTCGATCTATAACCCCAGGCTGTTCCTATCTTTACCTAATGGGGTAAGGCTCTGGGGAGGTGAGGTTCCAGGACACATTAGTGATTCTGTCTGCCCATGGAAATCAGGATGGCATCATGGTAGCATCTGCAACGTGGGGGGGAAAGGCAGTAAGATATAAAACGGGACAAATTGTTTAATGAACAGGGACGTAAAAGTAAGAAGAGAACAGATAGCAGTCCGGGAGATGAAGCAGAGATAAAACTTTGCACACTCAAGCATGGGATCCCGAGTTCTATCCCCAGCAGCACATGTGCCAGAATGATGTCTGGTTCTTTCTCTCTCTTCCTTTCTCATAAATAAATAAAATCCTTTCAAAAAAAAAAAAAACAATAGAACTGATAAAACTAGGTGTCCTCATATGGAAAGAAACTAGGAAAGTCTATTTTAGGTTGTATCCAAGGGTTGGGACATATTTTTATTGCTGTTTTGTTCCCCTTGTAATTTGTACCAGTTCCCTATAGATATTTAGTATCAGTCACTTCTACAAGTAGGAAGTGCAAATATCTTCTCCTAGTTACTGTGTCACCTGGTTGTCCTTGGATAGCTTTTTCTTTTTCTTTTCTTTTTTTTTTTTTTTTTTTTACAATGGGAGGTACATACTTCAGGGGGAGATGTCATAATCAGTGGCTGTGGTAGTCATCCAGGTAAGAGTTGAGATGAACCAGAATAAGGCAATAGCAGTGATGGTACAGAAGAGACTGAGGTATTTTGAGGCATAATCTAAACAGACTAGCCCCTGTCACAGGTGAGGAGGAATTAGGAGACAACTTGGAGGCATTTCTATTTTAGAGAATGGTGATAGTTGGTGGTAAAAAAAGACTGACCAATTTATTTTGGAGGAAAGGTGTAGGGGGGTTCAATGCTTAACTTAATAGAGACAAAAAGCCTAGTTGGCTGAGATTTTGAACTGGCCACCCTAATGATATGTAAGGATCTGTCTGTCTTGTCTTTATTTTTTTAATTTATTTCTTTATTGGGGAATTAATGTTTTACATTCAACAGTAAATACAATAGTTTGTACATGCCCAGTTTCCCATTTAACAATACAACCCACACTATATCATTTATCATCCTTCATGGACCTATATTCTCCCCACCTACCCACTCCAGAGTCTTTTACTTTGGTGCGTTATACCAATTAGATTTCAGGTTCTACTTGTGTTTTCATTTCTGATCTTGTTTTTCAACTACTGCCTGAGAGTGAGATCATCCCATATTCATCCTTCTGTTTCTGACTTATTTCACATAAGATGAATTTTTCAAGGTCCATCCAAGATCGGCTGAAAATGGTGAAGTCACCATTTTTTTTACATCTGAGAAGTATTCCATTGTGTATATAGATCACAACTTACTCAGCCACTCATCTGTTGTTGGACACCTGGGTTGCTTCCAGGTTTTGGCTATTACAATTGTGCTGCCAAGAACATATGTGTACACAGATCTTTTTGGATGGATGTGTTGGGTTCCTTAGGATATACCCCAGGAGAGGAATTGCAGGGTCATAGGGTAGGTCCATTTTTAGCCTTCTGAGAGTTCCCATAGAGGTTGGACCAATTGACATTCTCACCAGCAGTGTAGGATGGTTCCTTTGACCCCACACCCTCTCCAGCATTTGCTGCTGTTACCTTTTCTGATGTATGTCATTCTCACAGGAGGGAAGTGGTATCTTGTTGTTATCTTTATTTGCATTTCTCTGACAATCAGAGACTTGGAGCATTTTTTCATGTGCTTCTTGGCCTTTTGTATCTCTTCTGTGGTGAATATTCTGTCCAAGTTCTCCCCCCATTTTTGGATGGGTTTATTTGTTGTCTTGTTGTTGAGTTGGGCAAGCTCTTTATATATGTTGGTTATTAAGCTCTTATCTGATGTATGTTGTGTAAAGATCTTCCCCATTCTGTGAGGGGTCTCTTGGTTTGTGTAGTGGTTTCTTTTGCTATGAAGAAGCTTTTTAATTTGATGTAGTTCCATAGGTTTATAATTGCCTTAGTCTTCTTTGTAATTGGATTCCTTTCATTGAAACTGCCTTTAAAATTTCTGCGGAAAAGAGCTCTGCCAATATTTTCCTCTAAGTATCTGATAGTTTGTGGTCTAACATCCAAGTCCTTGATCTACTTGGAATTTACTTTTGTATTTGGTGAAATACAGTGATTCAGTTTCATTCTTCTCCATGTTTCAAACCATTGTCTCCAACATCATTTGTTGAAGAGACTCTGCTTTCCGCATTTAATAGTCTGGGCACCTTTGTCAAAGATTAGATATCCTAGGTGTGGGGCCTCATTTATGGGCTCTCAATTCTATTAAACTGTTCAGTGTGTCTATTCATGTTCCAGTACCAACCAGTTTTTATGACAATGGCCCTAAAATACAGTTTGAAATCTGGGAGTGTGATGCCTCCAGTTCTGTTCTTTTTTCTCAAGATTGTTTTGGCAATTCTATATCTTTTCTGGTCCCAGATAAACATTTGTAGCATTTGTTCTGTTCTCCTAAAAAATGTGCTTAGGATCTTGATGGGATAGCATTAAATTTGTAGATGGCTCTGGATAATATATTCATTTTGATAATGTTAATTTTTCCAACCCATGAACATGGAATATCATTCCACTTCTTTGTGTCTTTTTCAATTTCCTTAAGTAGTGGCTCATAATTTTCAGTATGCAAGTCTTTCACTTCTTTGGTTAGATTTACTCCTAGATATTTTATTGTTTTTGTTGCTATAGTAAAAGGAATTGATTTCTGGATTTCAATTTCTTCGAACTTAGTGTTTGCATAGAGGAATGCCACAGAATTTTGAATGTTAATTTTATAGCCTGACACCGTTTCTGTATTGCCTTATGATTTCCAAGCGCTTCTCGCTGGATTCCTTGGGTTTTTCTATGTATACTATCACGTCATCTGCAAATAAAGAAAGTTTGACTTCTTCTACTACAATCTGTATGCCTTTAATTCCTTGCTCCTGCCTGATTGCTATAGCAAAAACTTCCAACACTATGTGGAATAGTAATGGTGATAGTGGGCATCCTTGTCTAGTACCTGATCTGAGTGGTAATGCTTCCCTTCCAGTTTTTCACCACTGAGTAAGATGTTGGCTGTAGGTTTGCTATATATAGACTCCACATATATCTTTTTGATATACAGCTGTATCCGGTTGGCTAGAATTTTGTTCAATATTTTCACATCTATGTTCATCAGAGATATTGGTCTGTAGTTTTCGTTTTTGTTGTTTCCCTGTCTGATTTTGGTATCAGAGTGATGTTGGTTTCATAGAAGCTGACAGGGAGTATTCCAGTGTCTTCAATCTTCTGGAAGACTTTTACAAGTAGAGGTATTAGCTCTTCTCTGAAGGTTTTGTAGAATTCATTTGTAAAACCATCTGGTCCAGGACTTTTATTTTTGGGAAGATTTTGATAACTGTTTCAATTTCATTAGCTGTGATGGGCCTGTTCATGTTATCCACTTTCTCTTTACTTATTTTTGGAAGTTGGTAGGTATCTAGGAAATCGTCCATTTCCTCCAGGTTCTCTATCTTGGTGGCATTTAGTTGTTCATAGAAACCTCACCTGATATGCTGAATTTCTGCAGTGTTTGTTGTGGTATCTCCTCTTTCATTTACTATCTGATTTCTTTGGGTCTTCTCCCTTTTTTGTTTTGTGAGTCTGGCTAAAGGTTTGTCGATTTTGTTTACTGTTTCAAAGAACCAACATTTACTTTCGCTGATCTTTTGTAAGGTTTTCTTATTCTCAATGTTATTTATTTCTGCCCTGACTTTAGTGATTTCTGTCCATCTGGTTTCTTTTGGGTTCCTTTACTGTTCTTCTTCTAGGTCATTAAGATGTGCAATCAGGCTGTTTATTTGTGCTTTTTCTTGTTTCCTAATGTGTGCTTGTATAGCTATGAACTTCCCTCTTAGTACTGCTTTAGCTGTGTCCCAAATATTTGGATAGCTTGTGTCTTCATTTTCATTGAAGTCTTGAAACATTTTGATTTCTTCCTTTATTTCCTCTTTGACCCAGAAGTTGTTAAGAAGTATACTGTTGAGCTTCCATATTTTGGGAATGTTACTAGTCTTTTGATGATTGTTAAGTATTAGTTTAATTCCACTGTGGTCTGAGAAGATGTTTGGGATGATTGCAATGCTCTTGAATTGGCAGATGGTGTCTTTGTGGTCTTGAGAATGACCCAATGGATTTGAGTAAAATGTGTATTCCAGTTTCTTGGGATGAATGACTCTGAAAATGTCCAATAGTTCTAGTTTATCTATCTCTTCATTTAGCTTCCTTATGTCTTTATTGATCTTCTGCCTGGATGATCTTTCAAGTTGAGAGACTGGGGTGTTGAAGTCCTCTACTATGGTTGTGTTGCTGTTTTAATATTGCTGTAGCTCTTTCAGGTTTATGTATTTAGATGGCTTCTCATTGGGTGCATAGATGTTAATAATTGTTAAGTCCTCTTGATTGACTGATCCTCTAAGCATTAAGTAGTGTCCATTCCTATCTTTTTTAATCTTATCTATTTTAAAGTCTATCGTGTCAGATATGAGAATAGCTCTTCCTGCCCTTTTTGTGGGCCATTGGCTTATATGATAGTTTTCCATCCTTTCGCTTTAAGTCTGTATTTGTCTTGTTGAGTTAGGTGGGTTTCCTGTAGACAGCATACTGTTGGGTTGTGTTTTCTGATCCATCTTCCTACTCTGTGTCTTTTAATAGGTGAATTCAGGCCATTGACATTTATTGATATCAAAGATTGAAGATATTTTAACGCCATTGTTGTAGAGTTTTAGAGTGTTTTGATATATGTCCTATTTGTGGTCGTCTGATTGTTTAAAGGAGACCTTTCAGAACTTCTTTCAGGGCAGACTTGTTGATAGTTGATTCCTTCAACTGTTGCATGTCTGAGAAGGTTTTGATGCCTCCATCTAGTCTGAATGACAGTGTATCAGGATATAGTATTCTTGGTTGAAAGCCTTTCTCATTGAGCACTCGATAGATATCTTACCATTCTCTTCTGGCCTGTAGTGTTTGTATGGAGAAGACTGCTGCTAATCTTATGGGTTTTCCTTTGTAGGTGTCTCTTTGTTTTTCTCTTGCAGCCTTCATGATCCTTTCTTTATCCTTATTCCTTTCCATTCTAAGTATGATATGTCTTGGTGTGTTTGGGTGTGGGTTAATTCTGTTTGGGACCCTCTGGGCTTCTTGAATATTTATGTCTTTGATGTTGTCTAGACTAGAGAAGTTTTCAGCTATTATGGCTTGGAAAACACTTTCTTCCTCTCCTTCTTTCTTCCTCTGGTATGCCAATAATGCATATATTCTTTATTTTGAAGTCATCCCATAGGACTCTGTTGTTGTTTTCAGAATCTATTAATCTCTTTTTGAGATCTCTTACTTCTTTTTTTAGTTATCTCTAATTCATCATCAATATTGCTAATTCTGTCTTCAGCCTCATTGATTCTATTCTCTCTGCCCTCTACTGTTTTCTGGAGTTCATCTATTTTGTTGCCCTGTTCTGACACTGTTTTAGCTTGTTAAGCTAGTTGTGCTCTTAGCTCAGTGATTTCAGCTTTCAGCTCTCTAATAACATGAGTTAATTAGTAATTTCTTCCATAGTCTCATTTGTTGTTCCTGTATTTCTGATTACAATTTTTTTCAAATTCTTTACTCACTCCTGTTATTATTTCCTTAGCTAATGTTAGGAGGTTGAATGCATTATGTTATGCTTCACCCTTTGGTGGGCTTTTAGCTGGACTCTTGTCCTAGTTCAATTCTCCAATATTTCTTCTTGTTATTTTAACCATTTTATATATTATTTTATGAGTTCCCATTATCAGTACTTTTCAAATTACTGATCACTATTTCCTGGATTGACTTGTGTCTAAGTAAGTCAATTAAAGGGTTCACAGTGGTGGAAGTTAACAGTTGTTTCAACAGTATTTTAATGCCTGAGTTGGGTCTCAGAGATTTAAAAGCCTCTTTTTTTTCTTCCTTGTAGGCTATGGGAGTGTGAGTGCCTTTAAACTAACATTAGGCTTCAGCTTAATCACTGACTCCTGACCAATAGATAAAGCAGGGTGTGGCAGAGATTATCCAGTGGTTATGAAAAGAGACTTTCACAGCCCCTCAGCTATGCCACCGAGGTATGGGTCTTCTACTGAGTTTCCTGGTTAGATCTCTCTCCCCTGGTGTCCCTCCCTGTCGCTGCTCCAGATTCTGAGGGCAGTAGCAATGGAGACTCAGAGTTTCACTTGGTGAGTCTCTGGGGAGTCGTCTCCTCCCTTGTTGGTGGAGCAGACTAGAGGTGGTGTCTCAACTGAAAAACTGCTGGACTGTTAGCAGTCACTTAATATCTCCTTATGCTCCTCTCTCCTCTCTGTCACCAGCCACACGTGTTTGTACTCACCAGTGAGTAAGTGGGTTATTCTAGTATCCTGTGGTTATTCTAGTATCCTGTGGTTATTCTAGTCCTGTCTTGTTTCAGTCCCGGGTGGTCTCCTTTGGTATTCCTAGTTGATCCGGTAGAGGAGAGATGAGGAGAGGAGAGGAGAGGGGAGGAGAGAAGAGGAGAAGAGAGGAGAGGAGAGAAAGTGATTTGCTGCTGCTTATAGCTCTGCCTCCCCTTGGATAGCTTTTTCAATGTGTAGAAGACTTTTAGCTTGATGCAGTACAGTTTATTTACTCGTTTTCATTCATGTCCATAGAGCTGAGTCTCCAAATACATCTTGATCTGAAGATCCTACAAAATGTTACCAATAAAGGTGACTGTGACAGAACCTTCAGCTCACAACTCTGGCTACTTGCCTTTGTTTATAGAATACATTCTTGACATTAAAGAAAAAAATATTCAGTTGGAGAAGAAAGAACTTGAGAGTAGATAGAGATGCAGAGAGAAAGAGACATCTGCAGCACTGCTTCACCTTTTGTGATACTTTCCCCCTGCAGGTAGGAGCAGAAGGCAAGCACTTAGGGCTTGAAGTGAGTCTTTGTGTATTGTCATTTCTGCCCCACCAACTGCGCCACTGCATGGTCCCCATTCTTGACATCTGTAGATCAACACATCTCTCTTTTCTTTTCCTTTTTCTGGTTTCTTCTTTTTCATAATGGCATATATAGCCTACTGGGAACAATAATGACTATGAAAAAAAGGAAAAATCTTGAAAATGTTGGCACCTATATGGGAGGCTTGCAGGGGGTTTGTTTAAAAGATACACTATATATTTATGATTTTCATTCAAAGTTTATATTAGGGTTGATTGGTAGTGAAGTAGGTTGAGCATACATATTTCTAGGACCTTTTTTCTTTTCCTTTAATTTTTATTAATGGATAGAGAGAGACACCTGCAGTCCTGCTTCACCACTCATGAAGCTTTGCTCCTACAGGTGGGGACACACAGGGTTTGAACCTGGGTCCTTGTATACGGTGATGTGTGTGTTTAACCATGCGAGCCACTACCTGGCCCCTTGTACCTTTTTTCTTTTTTTGTATCCATCAGGGGTATCGCTGGAGATCAGTGCTATGAATCCATCATGCTCGATGGCTATTTTGTCTTTTTTTCTTTTCTTTCTATTTTCCCTGTTTTATTTGATATGAAAGAGTAAAATTGAGAGAGAGTGGGAAGATTCAGAGAGAGAGAGAAAGAGGCACAGGGACCTGGTTCAAGTCCCTGGTACTCAACTGCAGGAGGAGCTTCACAAGTTGTGGCACAGTGCTGCAGGTATCTCTCTTCCTCTCTCCTTCTCTATCTCTCCCTCTCCTCTCAATTTCTCTCTGGCCATTTTTCAGGGAGGCCTTATCAAGACTGGCATAGAATGAGTATCTACTGGTCTGTTGTCCTTTTCTTTTCCATTAGAGGATGTTCACTAGGTAGAAACCACAGGCTTGCATTAACTGGAGCAAGGGAGCACCAGTCCAAAGACAGTCTGCACTAGATGTACCCGTGAAGGGTTTTCAGATCTAGTCTCTGGATTCCAGTCCAGAGGTCTGGGATTTGGCAGCTCTGTTATCATTTTCAAGACTACTGCATGCTAAATATGCAGTGCATGCTAAATATGCAGTGAACAAGGGTGTACGAAGACAGCTTCAGGGGCCTAGACATGAGTGTCTATTTGGAAGTAGTTCTATTTCTCCTTTTGTGAGCAACATATAGTCTGTTTCCACAGGGGCTTCTCCACTTTATCTACCCACAAACAGTACACCCAGGGCTCTGATTTCTTCTCCTCCCTGTCAGAACTCGTTTCTGTTTGAATAATATCCACCCTAGCAGGTATCGAGGTTTTGGCTTGCATTTCTCTGGTGAGTACTCAACTTTTCCCACAATCCTGTCGTAGATCTTCTTTGGAGGAATATCTGGTCAGTGGTTTTGCCTATTTATAAACTTGAGTTGTTTGGTGTTTGATGCTTTGAGTTCCAGGAGTTCCTTTAAGTTATCATTTTGAATATTAAACCCACATTAGATATTTGATTTGCACAGATTTTATCCTATTACATGCGTAGCCTCTGAAGGAGTCATAGATTCTAACTCAACTTAAAAATTTAAGAAGAGTAAACATTTCCTTCCTTTCTCTGCTACTCATTTGCCACCTTTCACTTTTTTAATTTCCATTTAACCAGAGTACTGCTCAGCTCCGGCTTGTAGTAGTGTAAGGTACTGAAGCTGGATGAGAGTCTCTGCATAACTATCAAGCTATCTCTCCATCACTCAATTACCATATCTGTAAATCATAAGTCTTTTTTTTTAACCAGAGCACTGCTCAGCTCTGGCTTGTGGTAGTGTGAGAGTTGAACCTGGAACTCTGGATCCTCAGGCATGAGAGTCTCTCTGCATAACCATTATGCTATTTACCCCACCCTATACCTCATATTGTAAAATACTTTAATTATCATTATTGAATAGAGACTAAAAGAAGTGGAGAGGGAAGAGGGAGAGAAGAGGAGACACCTGCAGAACAACTTCACCACTTGTGAAATTTACCACTGCAGGTGGGGAGCAGGGGCTTGAATATAGGTCCTTGTACATTGTAACATGTGGACTCAACCAGGTGCATCACAGCCAAGACCCTGTAGTTATAATTCTAACTAATTAATTACCTTGTTAGTAGTCATAACTTGTTATTAGTCAAAATGTTCTGTGTCAGTTCTGGGATGTGGTGTAATGGATAAAGTGTTGGACTCTCAAGCATTAGGCCTTGAGAGTGATCCCTGGCAGCACATGCACCAGAGTGACAGCTGGTTCTCTCTCCTTCCTATCCCTCTCACCAAAAAAAAAAAAAAAAAAAAAAGTTTTGTACCATATACTTAAATTGCCGATGTACTGCATACCATAATCACAGTTGTACTTGTCTGGCTGAGAGTTTAGCTTTCTCCTGAAATAAGATGATGGAGAAAAGTTTTTGTAAGGTTAGGTAATTGGGGAATGTTCATAATATCACTTCTTTTAAAAATATCATGACCACAGAATGTGAGCTCAGATCTACAGGGACGCTGAGGTCACACAGGATCCTAATCCAAATATGGGCCCCACATCAGGTCAAATTAATGGGGTTTACAGACAACAATATTTATACTGTTTCTCATATTTGGGAGTACTTTCCTCCCTGATCCAGCTTTCTGGTTCTTTTTACAGCCAGGACAACATCTCCCCACACAGTAACATGGGCCCACCTGCATGTCAGATGTCAGGCTCAGAAAAACAATAAATAAGTAAGTAAATAAATAAATAAAAATAAAAAAACAGGAATATAGTCACAGACCTTTTGGATATAACTAAAATAGGGCTATAATCTACAAAACTAAGACCCTCATATCTTCATCTTCACTATTCCAGACTAGGTTCATGATTAGTCAACAATTTATTTGGCTTATATGTTAGCTCTTCTTTCAGCCACAAGGTTCCAGATGCTACCATGGTGCCAACTTGACTTCCCTGGACAGATGACCCCACCAATACACTCTGGAGCCCTGCTTCACAAGAATCCCGCCCCACTAGGGAAAAAGAAAGACGGTATGGGAGTATAGACTGACCTGTCAATGCCCATGTTTGGGGGGGAAGCAATTACAGAAGCCAGACCTTCAACCTTCTGCATGACATAATGATGCAGCAGCCAGATTCCCAGAGGGATAAAGAATAGGGGAGCCACAGCAGATATCTTTCTCTCCTCCTCTCCTCTCCTCTCTCCTCCTCTCCTCTCTTCTCCTCTCCCGGATCAACTAAGAATATCAAAGGAGACAACCTGGGACCGAAACAAGACAGGACTAGAATGACTACAGAAACCCATAAAAATCACTGGGGAGTACAAACACTTGTGGCTGGTTACAGAGAGGAGCCTAGGGAGAGACTAAGTCGCTGGTAACAGTCTGACAGTTTATCAGTTGAGACACCACCTAGAGACTGTCCCACCAACAAGGGGACAGCTGAAGGGAGAAGACTTCCCAGAGACTCACCAAGTGCAACTCTGAGTCTTCATTGCTACTGCCCTCAGAATCTGGAGCAGTGGCAGGGAGGGACACCAGGGAACAGAGATCTAACCAGGAAACTCAGGAGAAGAGCTATACCTCGGTGGCATAGATGTCCGGTGGTGAAAGTCTTTTTGCATAATCATTGGAGTATCTCTGCCACACCCTGCTTTATCTCTTGGTCAAGAGTCAATGAATAAGCTAAGAAGCCTACTTATAGTTTAAAAGCCCTCAGGCTCCCATAGTCTACAGGGAAGAAAAAGAAATAGAGGCTTTTAAATCACTGAGCTCCAACTGAGAGATTAAAAACTACTGAAACAACTGTTAACTTCCACCACTGTGAACCCTTTAATTGACTTACTTAGACACAAGTCAATCCAGGAAATAGTGATCAACAATTTGAAAAGTATTGAGAGAGGGAACTCATAACATAATATATAAAATGGTTAAACCAACAAGAAGAAATAATGGAGAAACAAACCAGGAAAATGGTCCAGCTAAAAACCCCCAAAGGGTGAAGTACAAAATAATGAGTTCAACACCCAAAGATTAGCTAAGGAAATATTCACAGGAGTGAGTAAAGAGTTTGAAAGAATTGTAATCAGAAATACAGGAACAACAAATGAGACTATGGAATAAAACACTAATTATGTCAAGGTTATTAGAGAACTGAAAGTTGAAGTAGCTGAGCTAAGAACACAACTAGCTGAACAAGCTCAAACAGTATCAGAACAGGGCAACAAAATAGATGAACTCCAGAAAACAGAGAATAGAATCAATGAGGCTGAAGACAGAATTAGAAAGATCAAGGACGAATTAGAGACAATTAAAAAAGAAGTAAGAGATCTCAAAAAGAGATTAACAGATGCTGAAATAAACAGAGACCTATGGGATGACGTCAAAAGAAACAATATACACATTATTGGCTAACCAGAAGAAGAAAGAGAGGGAGAGGAAGAAAGCATTTTTCAGGCCATAATAGCAGAAAACTTCCCTAGTCTAGACAACATCAAAAACATAAAGATTCAAGAAGCCCAGAGGGTCCCAAACAGAATTAACCCAGACCTAAAGACACCAAGAGACACCTTATTTAGAATGGAAAGAAATAAGGATAAAGAAAAGATCCTGAAGGCTGCAAGTGAAAAACAAAATGTCACCTACAGAGGAAAACCCATAAGATTAGCAGCAGACTACTCCACACAAACACTACAGGCCAGAAGAGAATGGCAAGATATCTATCAAGTACTCAATGAAAAAGGCTTTCAACCAAGAATACTATATCCTGCTACAGTGTCATTCAGACTAGATGGAGGCACCAAAAACTTCTCAGAAAAGGAACAGTTGAAGGAATCAACTATCAACAAGCCTGCCCTGAAAGAAGTTATGAAAGGTCTTCTAGAAACAGTCAGACCACCATAAATAGGTCATATATCAGAACACTCTAAAACTCTATAAGAATGGCATTAAAATATCATCAAACTTTGAGAAATGTCAATGGCCTGAATTCACCTATTAAAGAACACAGAATAGGAAGATGGATCAGAAAACACAACCCAGCAATATGCTGTCTACAGGAAAACCACCTAACTCAACAAGACACAGACTCAACGTGAAAGGATGGAAAACTATCATACAAGCCAATGGCCCACAAAAAAGGGCAGGAAGAGCTATTCTCATATCTGACATGATAGACTTCAAAATAGATATGATTAAAAAAGATAGGAATGGACACTACTTAATGCTCAGAGGATCAGTCAATCAAGAGGACTTAACAATTATTAACATCTATGCACCCAATGAGAAGCCATCTAAGTACATCAAACATCTACTGAAAGAGCTACAGCAATATATGAACAGCAACACATTCATAGTAGGGGACTTCAACACCCCACTCTCTCAACTTGACAGATCATCCAGGCAGAAAATCAATAAAGACATATGGAAGCTAAATGAAGAGATAGATAAACTAGAACTATTGGACATTGTCAGAGTCATTCAACCCAAGAAACTAGAATACAAATTTTACTCAAATCCACATGGGTCATTCTCAAGGATAGACCATATGTTAGAACACAAAGCAGCATCAGAAATTTCAAGAGCATTGAAGTCATCCCCAGAAATATCTCAGAGCGAAGTGGAATTAAACTAACACCTAACAATCAACAAAAGATTAGTAATAGTCCCAAAATGTGGAAGGTAAAAGTACACTTCTTAACAACTTTAGGGTCAAAGAGGTAATAAATCAAAGAGGAAGAAATCAAAGAGGAAGAAATCAAAATGTTTCAAGACTTCAATGAAAATGAAGACACAAGCTATCCAAATATCTGGGACACAACTAAGGCAGTACTGAGAGGGAAGTTCATAGCTATACAAGCATTAGGAAACAAGAAAAAGCATAAATAAACATCCTGATTGTACATCTTAAAGATCTAAAAGAAGAAGAACAAAGGAACCCTAAAGCAACTTGAAGGACAGAAGTCACTAAAATTAGGCAGAAATAAATAACACTGAGAATGAGAAAACCATACAAAAGATCAATGAAAATCAATAAAAGTAAATGGTGGTTCTTCGAAAGAGTAAAGAAAATCGACAAACCTTTAGCCAGACTCACAAAACAAAAAAGGGAGAAGACCCAAATAAATTGGATAGTAAATGAAAGGGGATATATCACAGCAGACACCACAGAAATTCAACATATCAGGCTAGGCTTTTATGAACAACTATATGCCAATAAGCTAGAGAACCTAGAAGAAATGGATGATTTCCTAGATATCTACCAACTTCCAAAACTAAGTAAAGAGGAAGTGGATAACATGAACAGGCCCATCACAGCTAATGAAATTGAAACAGTTATCAAAAATCTTCCCAAAAATAAAAGTCCTGGACCAGATCGTTTTACAAATGAATTCTATAAAACCTTCAGGGAAAAACTAATACCTCTACTTTTAAAAGTCTTCCAGGAGATTGAAGAAACTGGAATTCTCCCTGCCAGCTTCTGTGAAGACAACATCACACAATAACAAAAGCAGACAGGAACACACACAAAAAAGAAAACCTCAGATCAATATCTCTGATGAAAGTAGATGCTAAAATATTGAACAAAATTCTAGCCAACCGGATACAGTAGTACATCAAAAAGATTGTTCATCATGACCAAGTGGGGTTTATCCCAGGCATGCAAGGTTGGTTTAATATACATAAGTTAAACAATGTGATCCAGTAGATCAACAAAAGCAAGACCAAAAACCACATGATCATATCAATAGATGCAGTGAAAGCCTTTGACAAAATACAACATCCCTTTATGATCAAAACACTACAAAAATGGGAATAGATGGAAAATTCTTCAAGATACTATACAGCCAACATGATACTCGGTGGTGAAAAACTGGAAGCATTTCCACTCAGATCAAGTACTCGACAGGGCTGCTGACTATCACCATTATATTTCAACATAGGGTTGGAAGTTCTTGCCATAGCAATCAGGCAGGATCAAGGAATTGAAGGGAGACAGATTGGAAGAGAAGAAGTCTAACTCTCCCTATTTGCAGATGACATGACAATATAAGCAAAAAACCTAAGTAATCTAGCAATAAGCTTTAGGAAATAATCAGGCAATGCACTAAGGCTTAGGGTACAATATTAAAATTCAGTGGCATTTCTCTATGCAAACACTAAGTTAGAAGAAGATGAAATCCAGAAATCAATTCCTATTACTATAGCAATAACAACAACAAAACAATAAAAGACCTAGGAATAAACCAAACCAAAGAAGTGAAAGACTTGTATAATGGAAATTATGGGTCATTACTCAAGGAAATAGTAAAAGACACAAAGAAATGGAAAATTATTCCATTTTCATTGGTTGAAAGAATTAACATCATCAAAATGAATATACTACCCCCAGAGCCATAGAAAAATGTAATGCTATCCCCATCAAGATCTCAACCACATTTTTTAAGAGAATAGAACAAATGCTACAAATGCTTATTTGGAACCAGAAAATATTTAGAATTGTCAAAACAGACGTGAGAATACAGGTCCATGAAGGATGATAGAGGACCTAGTGGGGATTGTATTGTTATATGGGAAACTGGAGAATGTTATGCATGTGAAAACTATTGTATTTACTGTTTAATGTAAAACGTTAATTCCACAATAAAGAATTAAAAACAAAAAAGAAAGAACAGATCTGTAGGCATCACACTCCTAGATCTCAATTTTTATTATAGAGCCATTGTCATAAAAACTGCTTGGTACTGGAACATGAATAGACACACAGACCAGTGGAATAGTATACTGAGAGTCCATAAGTAAGGCCCCACATCATGGACATCTAATATTTGACAAAGGTGCCCAGACTACTAAGTGGGGAAAAAATGAGTCCTTTCAATAAATGGAGTTGAAATAATGGGTTGAAACATGCAGAAGAATGAAACTGAACCTCTATATTTCACTAAATACAAAAGGAAATTCCAAGTGGACCAAGGACTTAGATTTTAGACAAGAAACTAGCACAACTTAGAGGAAAATATTGGCAGAACTCTTTTCTGCATAAATTTAAAGACATCTTCAATGAAACTAATCCAATTACAAAGAAGACTAAGCCAAGTAAAAACCTATCAGACTTCATCAGATTAAAAAGCTTCTGCACAGAAAAAGGAACCAATAGCCAAAGAAAGACAGCCCTCTTTACATGTCAAACATCAGAGAAGAGTTTAATAACCAAAATATATAAAGAGCTTGCCAAACTCAATCACAAGAAAACATATAACCCCATTCAAAAATGGGGAGAGAACAGGGACAGAATATTCACCACAGAATAGGTCCAAAAGGCCAAGAAACACATTAGAAAGTGCTCCAAGTCTTTGATTGTCAGAGAAATTCAAATGAATACAACAATGAGATACCACTTATCTCCTATAAGAATGTCATACATCAGCAAAGATAGCAGCAATAAATGCTACAGAGGTTGTGGGGTCAAAGGAACCCTCCTCCACTTTTTGTGGGAAAGTGAATGGTCCAATCTCTGTGGAGAACAGTCTGCAGAACTATCAGAAGGCTAGAAATGGACCTACCCTATGATCCTGCAATTCCTCTCCTGGGAATATATCCAAAGGAACCCAACGCACCCATCCAAAAAAGATCTGTGTACACATATGTTCTTGGCAGCACAATTTTTAATAGCCAAAACCTGGAAGCAATCCAGGTGTCCAACAACAGATGAGTGGCTGAGTAAATTGTGGCCTATATACAAAATAGAATACTACTCAGCTATTAAAAATGGTGACTTCACCATTTTCAGCCCATTTTGGATGGACCTTGAAGAAATCGTGTTCAGTGAAATAAGTCAGAAACAGAAGGGATGAATAGGGTATGATTCTACTCTCAGGCCGAATTTGAAAAACAAGATCAGAAGATAACACACAAGCAGAAACTGGAATGGAGTTGGTGTATTGCACCAAAGTAAAAGACTCTGGGGAGGTTGAAGAGTACAGGCTCAAAGAGTATGACAGAGGACCTAGTGGGGGTTGTATTGTTATATGGAAAAGTGGGAAATGTTATGCATGTACAAACTATTGTATTTACTGTTGTATGTAAAACATTAATTCCCCAATAAATAAATTAAAAAAATATTTAGAACAGAAACATTACATGTGACCATGCTTGAAAATTGGGGTTTAAGCCCTTAGTCACCAACTGTAGGGGGGAGCTTCACAAGTGGTGGATTAGTGTTGGAGGGTGTCTTTCCTCCTTCTCTATTTGTCTCATCTTTTATCAAAAAATGAAAATATGGTGGGTAGGAGTGATGGTTTTGCTGTGGAGGCAGCAAGCACCAGCAATAACCTTAATGGGAAGAGAGGGAAAGAAGAAGAAGGAGAAGTAAAGGAAAGAAAAAGGAAAAAAAGGTGTTTCAGGTTTCAAAAACACAATTACAAATCAGAGTATATTATTTTAAGGCCTTCCATTCTAATGCTCCATGACTTACTCCATTACTCTACTTGGTGAGCATATGCTCAGTTGTGTTTTGTGTAGTGTCAAGCACACTGTCCCATCTTCATAAATCACTGCACACTGCATGAAAAGAATGATCAATTATGCACAGTCAGTAAGTAAATTTTCTTTCTTTTTTTTGCCACCATGGTTATTTACTTTTTTAAAAATTTCTTTATTGGGGACATACATTCATTTATACTGATTCAGTATCCACACTTGAGGATAAGAAGTCTGATTAGCAACAGAATTTGATAACACAAAAGCATTACATTGTATGGGGTATTTATTTTGGAAATCACAATTTCTCTGCCAGACAAAATCACCTACAGTTCTAGGCCCTTTGGGGTCCAGAGACTATAAATGTTTTATAGGAGAAAGAAAATTACAAATTCTGTCTGAAAATGCATGGTTCTTCAATATGGGCCCTGCTACTTCACTATTTCATCTTTCCCCACCCAAAAGCTCATTGCATTTGTAATTTGAGGAAATTCATTTCACTGGACAACTGGTTAGTCATCTTAAGATTATTATGAATACTTACAATTTCATTTAAAGTTTCAGCAAAGAAAAAAGATTAAGAGACTTGTAGTCATCTCTGAAAGTAGTGGTCATCTCACTGCTATAATCAGGAAGGACGTAGGCAGATAGTGAGGTGACTGCCAGTACCATACCCAAGAATGAAAGCAAAGAGGCAAAGAAGTAAGAGAGAGAACTGATGTTTGCAGAGGACAGTCAACAGTGTGCATAGGAAATTGCTTGTTAAGAAGTATATGATTAGAAGCAATGAATTTTGATGGTGTAAAGAAATGTCACATCAGAGGATCTGGAGAAACACCTCATATGTTACACCTGTTGGTGTTTGAGACCACTAAAGTAGTAAAGCTGATGTCATGTGCATAGTGGAGATGAAGCTGCAAGCCTAAGAATATATGGTGAACATCCAGAAAAGGGTAATGTCAGTGAAAGCTCCCTGGTCGTGGAAATGAGGATGATGAATATAATGTGGTAGATAAACTGAACTCAAGAGTTTGTGAAGACAGCTCTACTATTTGTATTCTGAACATAATCTGCTGAGACACTGAAATGTCACTCAGAAACAATAGGATGCTCTGGATCTCCCCACCCCACCACTACCTTGCATTAAGAAATCAATTAAATATTTTTATATATCATTTCAACCTTTTATTTATTTATTATTGAATGAAGAGAAGTTGAAAGGGGAGGTGGGGCTCAAAAGGGAAAGGGGGGTCGTGCAGTAGTGCAGTGGGTTAAGTGCACATGGCACAAAGCACATAAAGATTATGGTACACAGCCCTCAACCCCCACCTGCAGGGTAGTTGCTTCTTAAGTGGTGAAGCAGGTATGCAGGTGTATATCTTTCTCTCCCCTTTTCTGTCTTCCCCTCCTTGCTGGGCTATCTTCACCAGAGAAAGAGACGAGGAACTTGTGGCAGTGTGGTAATACAATACTTTATTGATGTGGACACCTCAGAATCAGGAGTGAGCACAGTGGGTTTGGGCCACATGGAGCTAGCAAAAGCCACCTCCTACTATGCATGTCAGCCCTTCTCCAGGTCAGATCGTGGAAGAGAAGGAGAGTGAAACCAGAAGAGTAGCGGGCTTTATAGGGTAAGAAACAGAGTGGGAAGCCTGAAATGGAAATTGCCAGGAAAGGGGGTGGAGAGAATAAAACGCATGCTGGGAATATGGAAGCATCCTTAGCAACTGCTGCAATGGTTTTAACTGAATTAGCAATACCCTGAGGGTATAACTTGGTGGGGATCTTTCAGACAAAACAATGATTATGTAAATAGACCATAGTTTCAGCAATGGAGGATGGAGTATTGCAGGGAGGACTGGCTTTAGGCCTGACACTGCCTCTCTCGATTTATCTCTGTCTTATCCAACAACAATGACAACAATAATAACAACAACATTAAACAATAAGGGAAACAAAAGGGAAAATAAATATGTTTTAAAAAGCTTGGACATTAGCTGTGTAAAGAACAAAAATAGGATTATACTGCAACTTTAAATATTTATATCTCCTGTAAATTTACAGGTATGAGCTCAAACTTTCAAGAACAGAAAAAATATAACTCTAGGTCTTAAAAACATTTCAGGACAGGCAGAAATAACTTACATTCATAGTATGCTTACTTGGCCATGCACTTGGCCCCAGTTTGAGCCTGGCCCCCATAGTACTTCAGTGCTATAATGGCTTTCCCTAATGAGGAGAAATACTTCTGAGATGGTACTCATGGGTTTAAGTTTATACTGATATTATGCCAGCGGATCCTAACCACAGGCCTGATAACAAACTAAAGGGGGTAGCTAAGTTCATTAGATCACTAGTCATTAGATCATTAGATCATTCAGTTGATCACCTGAAATCCAAGAGGCTGATGGTTCAATTCCTGGTACTACTTTATGTCACAGATGGAGAATGCTCTGGTATATCATAACAAATAAAATAGATAAATGAAACTTTTAAAGATTGTTGAAAAATTTAATTTGATAGCACAAAGAAATCAAGAAAGGGGAAGGCATAATGGTTATGCAAAAAGACTTTCATTCCTGAGGTACCAAAATCTGAGGTTCAATTCACTGCACCACAAGCTTGAATTGAATACTGCTCGGGAGGGGGGGTGGTTCAAGGGGGAACTTCCTAGTGTGGGTGGAAACCATGGGTGTGAACCTGGTTCTGCTCATAATAATGTGTACACTTGACAGAACAGTAAAATCTTGGGGGGAAGGTTGAAAGGAAGGGGATCATGTAGATGTATAAGATTCCTATATTAAACCCAAAATACCAGGTGCCTGCATGACACCCTAGACTCAATTCCTGGCATCATACATGACAAATCTCTGCTCTGCTCTTATGTATTCTTTATCATGAGAAAATACAGGAAGTATTTTAATTTCTTACCACAACTTTTATGGTCCGGGTTCTCTACAACTTTCAGATAACACAGCTCCCAGAGAATTATTATGTTTTTCTTTAGAGAGTGGGAGATGGAGGTGAGGAGTAAATAGCATAATGGTTATGCAATGAAACTCTCATTCCTGATGCTTCCAGTTCCCAGGTTCATTCCCCCACACCACCATAAACAAGAGCTGAGCAGTTTTCTGTTAAAGAGAGACAGACAGAGATAGATAGATAGATAGATAGATAGATAGATAGATAGATAGATAGACAGACAGATAGGTAGATAGATAGATAAGAGGATGGGTTAGGGAGGAGAAGGGAAGTGACACATAGCAATTCTTGACCCTTGTGAAGTCTCCCCAAACAGATGTTCCCATGTGCTGGTGAGGGTCTTAAACACTGATCATCAAGCATGGTAATGTACACTGCTGTCTACGAGGTAAGGTATCTACCAGTCCCACAAAAATAAACAAATTAATTAAATTAGATAGTTTTTAAGGAAAAGTCATGGACCAGAAGGTGGCACAGTGCCAAAAGTGTTGGGTTCAAGACCATCAGGTTATGTGCCAGAATGATGCTCTAGTTCTCTCTTCTAAACTACCCATGTGTAAATAACTACATCTTAAAAAATAAAGAAAAGAAAAAGGTGGTGTACATTGTCATTGAGAACGACCAACAGCAGTCTTGATGACAAAAAAAGAAAGAAAAAAAAAAGGAAGTCACAGGGTCAAAGAGTCAATGGAAAAACACATGCCAACCATATGTGAGGCCCTGCATATAAACAAAGAAAAATAGAACAGAAAAAAAATTTTTTTTCAGGCCCAGTTAGTGGCACACCTACTTAGGCACACACACTATAGTGAGAAAGGACTCAGGTTCAAGGCCCTGGTCCCTACCTGCAAAAGGAGAGCTTTACAAGTAATAAAGCAGGGCTGCAGGTGACTCCCTGCCTCTACCCAATAAAAAATATTTTTAAACATTGTTTCTTCTTTATTTAAAAGAGGTATTTATTTATTTATGATAGGAGGGAAAAGAGAGAGAGAGCGGGAGTTGGTCGGTAGTGCCGCAGGTTAAGCACGTGGTGCAAAGCCCAAGGACTGACAAGAGGATCCATGTTTGAGCTCCTGTCTCTCCACCTGCAGGGGAGTTGCTTCACATGAGGCTCTGAAGTCCCAGGTTCAAGCCCTCACACCACCATAAGCCAGAGCTGAGCAGCGCTCTGGTGTAAAAATAAAAAAATAAAAGATAAAAAATGGGAAAATAGCTTCATTTGAATAATAGTTCTTAGTCTGATTATGAATTGAAATTACCCCCCATTCTTGGATGGAAAAAACTCAGAAGAGCCACCTATAGCCACTCCTGTACCATTTAAATTAGCCAAGCACAAACAAAGATTGAAAATATAATCCAATGTGACCCCAGATGAAAAATTTAAGATTGGCAAAAGTTATTTATTTATTTATTTATTTATTTTTTATTTAAGAAAGGATTAATTAACAAAACCAGTATTTGATTGTTTCTGGTCTGATATCTAGGTCTTTGATCCATTTGGAGTTGATTTTTGTTTCTGGTGAGATAAAGTGGTTCAATTTCATTCTTCTGCATGTTACAAACCAGTTTTCCCAGCACCATTTACTGAAGATAGCCTCCTTTTTCCATTTAATCCTTTGGGCCCCCTTGTCAAAGATTAGATGTCCATAGGTGTGGGGATTTATTTCTGGGCTTTCAATTCTGTTCCACTGGTTTGTGTGCCTATTTTTGTTCCAGTACCATGCTGTTTTGATGATGATGGCTTTATAATATAGTTTAAGGTCTGGGAGTGTGATGCCTCCATTTCTGTTTTTTTTCCCTCAAGATGGTCTTGGCAATTCTAGATGTTTTCAGGTTCCAGATAAATTATTGTAGTGTTCTATTCTCTTAAAAAAGCTTGGTGGAACTTTGATGGGTATTGAATTAAATTTGTATATGGCTCTGGGGAGAATATTCATTTTGATGATATTTATTCTTCCAATCCATGAGCATGGGATATTTTTCCATTTCTTGGTATCAGTTTCTATTTCCATGAGTAGCGACTCATAGTTTTCAGCCTACAAGTCTTTCACTTCTTTGGTCAACTTTATTCCTAGGTATTTGATTGATTTTGCTGAAACAGTAAGTGGGAGTGATTTTGGGATGTCTTATTCTTCAGATTTAGTGTTTGCATAAAGAAATGCCACTGATTTTTGTACATTGATTTTGCAGCCTGATACCTTGATATATTGCCTAATAACTTCCAGTAATTTTCTGCTGGATTCTTTAGGTTTTTCTATGTATACTATCATATCATCTGCAAATAGTGAGAGCTTGACTTCTTCCCTTCCAGTCTGTATTTATTTGATTTCTTTCTCTTGCCTGATTGCTATGGCAAGAACTTCCAATACTATGTTGAAGAGTAACGGTGACAGTGGACAGCCCTCTCTAGTCCCCGATCTGAGGGGGGATGCTTTCAGCTTCTGTCCATGGAGTATGATGTTGGCTGTTGGTTTGCTATATATAGACTCCACTATCTTGAGGAATTTCCCATCTATTCCCATTTTTGTAGAGTTTTGAGCATGAATGGGTGTTGGATTTTGTCAAAGGCTCTCTCTGCATCTATTGAGATAATCATGTGGTTTCTGGCTTTGCTTTTATTGATGTGGTGAATGACATTGATTGACTTATGGATGTTGAACCAGCCTTGCATTCCTGGGATGAATCCCACTTGGTGATGTTGAACAATCTTTTTGATATGTTGTTGTATCCGGTTGACCAAGATCTTGTTTAATATTTTGGCATCTGTGTTCATCACAGATATTGGTCTGTAGTTTTCCTTTTTTGTTCTGTCTCTATCAGCTTTTGGTATCATGGTGATGTTGGCTTCATAGAAGGTGGAAGGCAGTATTCCTGTTTCTTCAGTCTTATGGAAAAGCTTAAGAAGTATGGATACTAACTGTTTCCTGAAAGTTTTGTAGAATTCATTTGTGAAGCCATCTGGTCCAGGACTTTTGTTGTTGGGAAGCTTCTTAATAACGGTTTCAATTTCTTGTCTGTGATTGGTGTATTTAGATTTTGTAGTTCTTCTTGGTTCAGTTTTTGAAGGGCATATGCTTCTAGGAATTGTTCCATTTCTTCCAGATACTCTAGTTTGGTGGTGTATAGTTCTTTATAGAAGTTTCACAGGATTCTCTGGATTTCTCTGGTGTCAGTTGTGATATATCCTCCATCGTTTACAATTCTATTAATTTGAGTCTTCTCAAATTATCTTTTATGTTTGGTGAGTCTGGCTATGGGTTTGTCAATTTTGTTCGAGAGTAACGCCAAGATAGACTGGCTGGGCTTCATGCCGGATTCTCATATCGCCAAGCTGCACATTAAGCTCACGCGAGGCCGAGGCATGGTGTAGATGGAAAACAGATGATACCGTTTTTGCAGTGCTAGGGATTAGTCGACCGGACTTGCCAATATACGCAGATATCTTCGCCCACCCTGTCCAATGCTTGACGTCTTGTCACCCAATCTGGTCCCCTATGCCTACACTGAACTTCTCTGTTCCAGTCTCTTGGAAACAGAGTTGGCAGTCAGCTGAGGTAAAGACCAAACACCTCATCACAGACCCCTGCAAGCGTCAACCCGGCTTTGACCTAGCACGATATGATTGGGCCCTCCTTAATCGCTATCGAACAGGCCATGGCTGGTGCGCCGCTATGTTCCATCGCTGGGGAGCCAGAGACGACCCGAACTGCCCCTGCGGCTACAGACAATGACCCACATAGTCAACAACTGTCACCTCTCCAGATTCAAAGGAGGTCTCGAAACTTTACATCAGGCTCAACCTGACGCTGTTGACTGGATACAGAAGAAGGGCAAACGCTAGAAGAAGAAAAGCTGTATGAACAAAGTCAAATGAGAAATTTTACAGATATTATTCCACTAGCTTTAAATTCAGCACAATAAGTTTTCTTTCACCGAGATGCATTGCAAGGGTGAGTGGGAGGAGGGATGAGAGGAGAGACGGAGGGAGTAAAAGTGCACTACAACTGAACCAGAAACCTACTTTATGCACTCATTGCAATGGTGTAGGGAAATTGTGAGGATGCGGTTGAGCTTGGTGTGGGACCTCCCATTGAAAGATGGGTGCCTGGATGGCACGGCCATCCTGTTAGCCTCTCTCTCTCCACTAGAAACTGAGCAAGGAGGGAAACAACCAACAGGATCTGCCCCCCTGTCAGTATCCCTGCTTCACAAAGATCCTGCAGCCCCTGACACACAGCCCACTTCCTCGTTTCCAAACCAGATGGTTAGCTTACTCAGGGGTTACTAGAAGTTCATCTCTTTGATCGTATATGACCCATACATCATTGTTCTGCTCTCTGTCAAACAGTAACTTCAGGCCCTCTCCCAACCCACTCCGTTCCTTTGATCATACCTGATCCATCTTCTCTCTACCCTCAGGACTCCTCTCTGTCTTCTGGTCATTGATAACCCCATTTCCTCTTTCCTCCAACCAATTAAACCCTTTCTCAATAGTCATTAAACAAACCTTGAACTTTTCTCAATCTCTAACATTTCCCTCATTCCTTAGATCACTCACTAGAGAAGTCCTGACCCCCTGCAGACCCCTTGCCTTCCTACCATATATGGAATATACATGTTACTTCCTCCTACGATCCCTTAAAAATCCTGCTTTCCTGTTAAATAAACGGATCATTCCTAAACATGGTCTCCAGGTCATTTTATGTCATGTCACTAGCAATGGACACTGAGAATCCCATAAGGCCCTACTCAGGCTGCCTCGATTCACATTTTCCTATGCACCTGCTCCTGGTGCACAACAGGGTGGACACGCCAGGGAATCTGTGCCCAAGAGAGGCCTCTCCTCAAAAGCCCGGAATTATGGGACAATAATTCTAATTATGCCTCTAGATCCAGCCACAGCCAGCAGAGGATGGCTGATTGCTATCATATGTCCCACCCTTCTCTCTCTCTCTCTCTGTCTCTCTCAATTTCACATATATTACTTTTTATTTATTTAGTAATGAACAAGTACAAATTGAGATGGGATTAGAGACACACCTGTAGCTCTGCTCCACCACTCATGAAGCTTCCCACTTTAGGCAGGGACCAGGGACTTGAACTCTTTGCACACTGTAATGTGTATACTTGACTCTTTGCACACTGTAATGTGTATACTCAAACAAGTGTGCCTGGCTCCCTGAGGCCTTCTACATGTAGTTACAAGTCACTTCATTCCATAATGACTAAGGAAGACTAAATGGACATCCTTGTCTTTTCTTATTTTGCAAACAGATATGGAAGAAATATCTTATCAAGCATTATGTGGTATGTCTAACCTTTTTTAAAGAATATTTTACCCCCTTTAAAATATCAGTGCAGTAGTGTATGCAAATGAGCACACAAAGACCCAGGTGCAAGCCCCATCTCGAAGGTGTGAGGTGGAAGCTTCCCTAGAAGTGAACCAGTGGTGCACTTGTGAGTCAATGTGTGTCTCACTCTGTCTCCCCCTTCTCTCAATTTCCATATCTATACAGTAAGTTTAGAAATACAAAATACAATCTATCCATTCAACCCTATTCTGTAGTATTTTGTTTCCTAAATGAATTTTCTTTCTCTTAAGCCTTTGGAATTAAATATTTTTAAAGCAGTCAGTTGTCATGCATGAAGCCAGCCCTCCTGCTCCATCCTGCATTGCTGATAGTACGGCCTATTTACATAATGATTGTTTTGCCTAAAAGATCCCCACCCATCCCATTGATGTATCTTATATTACCTCGAGACCCGCCCTGCATGCAGGGTAACATCAATCCCAAAAATGTAGTTGAGATCTTGATGGGGATAGCATTAAATTTGTGTATGGCTCTGGGTAGTATATTCATTTTAATGACGCTGATTCTTCCAACCCATGAACATGAGATATCTTTCCACATCTTTGTGTCTTTTTCAATATCCTTGAGTAGTGACTCCTAATTTTCAGTATACAAGTCTTTTACTTCTTTGGTTAAGTGTATTCCTAGATATTTTTTGTTTTTATTGCTATAGTAAAAGGAGTTGACTTCTGGATTTCAACTTCTTCTAACTTAGTGTTTGCATAGAGGAATGCCACTGACTTTTGAATGTTAATTTGGTAGCCTGACACCTTACTGTATTGCCTGATGACTTCTGAAAGCTTCTTGTTGGATTCCTTAGGTGTTTCTTTTTTTTAATATTTATTTATTCCCCTCTGTTGTCCTTGTTTTATTGTTGTAGTTATTATAGTTGTTGTTATTGATGATGTTGTTGTAGGATAGGACAGATAGAAATGGAGAGAGGAGAGGAGAGGAAGACAAAAGGGGGGAGAAAGATAGACATCTGCAGACCTGCTTCACCACCTGTGAAGAGTCTCCCCTGCAAGTGTGGAGCCACGGGCTTGAATCGGGATCTGTATGCTGGTCCTTGTGCTTTGTGCCACGTGAGCTTAGTCCACTGAACTACTTCCCAGCTCCCTGATTAGGTTTTTGTATTTATACTCTCATGTCTTCTGCAAATAGGGAGAGTTTGACTGCTTCTCTTCCAATATGCATGCCTTTAATTCCTTGTTCATGCCTGATTGCCATGACAAGAAATTCCAACACTATGCTGAATAGTACTGGTGATAGTGGGCAGCTTCCATTGCACTTGATGATGACAGGACTTGGGGCCTGGTGGTGTCTCATCTAGAAGAGTACACATTCTGCCATTTGCAAAGACCTGAGTTCAAGGTCCACACCCGCAATGGAGATGATTGACAAATATTAGAACAGTTTTGTAGGTGTCTCTCCTGCTCTCTGTTTCCCTCTAGCTCTCACATTCTATCAAAGAAAGGACTGCCAGAAATAGTGGAGAATCAGGACACCAGGTTCCACATAATATAGTAGTAAATATGGAAGGAATGAAGGGAGGGAGGGAAAGAGGGAGCACGGGAGGAAGAGAGACAGAGACTAGCTTCATAGAGGAAGGAACTACCTCCATTTGGGGGAGTCTTTCCCACAGAAATTTCTTTCATTGCTCTCCTAACCTGCTCCCTGACACAAATGCTCAGTGTCAGGCCAAGAGCAATTAAACATTTTCTTTCCTCGGGAAATGGAAATGAGAGATATGTTCATCCCAGGCTGAGCTGCAGGAGAATGACTGGTATGAGTATAGGGAAGGCTTTCCGTGATAGTCTGCCCTATGCTTCCAGTTTGAGACCACACATTCCTGACCCTGGGTCCTGGGCTCCCAACAGACTGATGATAAACCTACACTGGGAGGGGTTCCTGCTTCAGACTGGCCCCTTCTTCCTCTACTAACACCACTGATCACAAAGCCAAAGCACATGGTGCTGATTGACAACTGGCCACTAAGGCTGTCCTGACGCTAAGCATGGTGGTGATGAAGGGCTGCATGGAGACCCCAGTTGGCTAGCTGAGATGTGCTGCCCAACCTCTCCCCACTAGAGTGTCCCTGCAAGTCCACCAAAACTTACTCTTGTTTGAGTTGTAGCAGTTCTACTTGCTCCAAGACTTCCTGGCTTTGTTGCTCTTTCTTAGCCAGTTGACGATTGGCATCTATTTGTTTTAGCAGACTCTGAGAATAGTCCTCTTGTTTTTGCAGAGATGACAGCAGCATTGGTGATAGGTCTTCAAAGATGTATGAATTCTAGGATGAAAGAGGGGCCGTTCCTTTCTTTGAGCTGAGCAAGGAAACAATTGATGGGCTAGTAAAATAGCTGGCTTAAACAGTCATTGGTGAGACTTGGGTTTCAGGCCTGCCCCCTCCACACTGAAGGAAACCTCAGTGCTCTGGTTGCCATCGCTATCTATCTAAAAGAAAAAATAATAATGTTTAAATGTGTCAATGAAGCAGCTACATGTTAAGCTCACCTGATCAAATGTGACTCTGAGAAAAACTGACCGGAGGTCATAGTTCTTTTATTCTTCCCTATGATGTGTGTGTGTGTGTCTGTGTGTGTGTGTGTGTGTGTTTGAGATCAAACACCAGGGCCACAGGTGTGCATCCACAAAGTCTTCCACTAAGCTCTACCACTGGCCCAATGCCCTGCATGTTGAACTAAGGCAATACTCTGGACTATCTATTATGTACAGAATTGTCAGTTTAACTAGATAATAGTTTGAAAATAGGATGATTTAGGCAAATAAAAAAGGAACCATAGTGACTAAAAACATGAAAATGATGGTCAGACATGTTCACTACCATCTGAAATGAGGTTTCTTGAACCTTCTGCACCTACAGCTCACCTGAGGGTCTTACTCAGGAAAAGACCTCAGTTCTGGGGGTGTTGGGAGGGGCCCAATATTCTATGGAATGAGCTCCCACCCAGAGAGAAAGTGTCACTCTTGTAAAGCCCACTGGCATCTCTTCAATCTGTCCTCCAGAGGGTGGGTTCAAACATTCCCAGACAGGGTTATATGCAAGAGAGAGGCAGAAACAACTCTTACAGAAAAAGTGTCATTTCTGGTTCCTGTGTGCTTTCATAGCTTCTACGACTCCAAGGTTATTAGCTGTATTCTTTGTGAACTGTTTTTTTTTTTTTTTCTGATTGTAGTCCAACTTTACGGGGAAAAATTTTTTTAAAAATTAATAAATAAATAAAACACATGCTGGAAATGTATTTCTTTTTCTGGACTACTAATCTTTCTCTCTGCAAAGGCTACGTTTCACAGGAGTTCAAATTATGGGCTTTTATATGTGTGTGTGTGTGTGTGTGTGTGTGTGTGTGTGTGTGTGTGTGTGTGTGTGTGTTTTCCTAGCTGAGAGAAGGTTTTTAAGTCAAGGCCTTTCTTTTTCAAGCCTAAGGACTGGCTCAAGCAAGCAAGCAGAATGGCACCTGATAATGTGTGGCTGTCTATGTTCTTCCCTGCACTCATGCAACAGAGTAGAGCACACCCTCCATTCATCCTCCAAAACCCTCGCCAAAGCATTTATATAAGCTGTGAAGAGATCCGAAAGTAGCATCAGCTCCAAAATGTAGTGTACCAAACAAGACTTTAGTCTGCTCAGGGAAACCTGGTTCTTGAACACAGTGTCCTTGTCTTTCGTTATCAGCTATCTCCATAGAATCTGCTTGGTCTCTGGATCCTTTTTTTATGTTTCCTCCCGGCAGTACAGCAGGCTGTTGGCCTTGACACGATGCATGCACCCATAGCACAGCTCCTACAATGACACCAAGGGTCTGCTTGTACCTTTTTCTTTCTTACCTTCAGAATTCTTCCTGTGCTCTCCCAAGACTGGATTTCTCCAGAACTGTGTTTGATAAAAAGATGTATGAACAATGATCAGCACAATGTGTTTGATAGGCTGAGACCTCTGGTTGCAGGAGTGGCCACAATTCTGCTTGAAGTGCAGGGTCTACATGAACTCAGAACCCTTACTCTCCCAGCCCTATTTGTGTTCAGTGGCAGACACCCCATCATTTGCTTGTCTGGGGAGACCAGTACCTGCCCTGCTTTCTCATGATCCCTGCAAGATGTAGTCTCAGAGGTCTTAGGTTCTGTTTTGGTGTTCTTTGATGGACTATGGATGCGGTATTCTATAAGAAAACAACAACCACACAATTTCACATCTAGAGTAACTATCATCTTAGAGGCAAATATAGCCAATGGAAGATGTCTCAGTGGTTCTTTTCAGGGATCTGCATTGCAGAAGTTAGGGATCTATGTGTCTGATAAGCCTGGACTTCAATCTCAGCATGCTTGCTTACAACTTTACTTTTGAACATTACGGACAGCACAGTCTCAGGCATAGAAAATGCGGTCAGCACACACACACACACACACACACACACACACACACACACACACACACACACACACTGCCTGTGGAATTAACATTCTAAAGCAAAGTTACTAAACAAGGTAAGTGAAATCTCTAGTGTATTTGGAAACACTGATGACCATACAGTCCTACCTTCTTCCTGAGAGACTGTGAGCCCTGGACATCCCTGCTGTCCTCACTACGGAGCACAAATGGTGGGACACTCTGTGAAGGCATGAATGGAAATATCTAATATTTCTGAATCAAGATACAACTCAAATTACATTTAGTAAAGTGTGCACTTCCACCCCCCCCCCAAAAAAAAAACAGCTTGTTACCTTTTGGTTCTTGTTTTTGTAAAGACAGACTTATTAAGTTCCAAGGTGATAAGCAATGTTACAGGTGCAATATTTCCGGAGGCTGGAATGGGTTTTTAACCTGGAGGTTTAGGTAGAAAGTTGACTGCAGAATTAAGAGAGAGAGGGAGAGAGCTGGTTTCCTTTCAAACTTTTCATTTTAGGCTTTAGAGGTCATATAGATACACTGAAGAGAGAATAATACAATAGGAACCTATAATACATTCTTACTCTACACCAACAGTGCTAAGTGCTTAATATAATGCATAATGGGCAAGGGATATAGGAAAGTTTTTATGCAAAATTATTTTTTGTGTCTGACGCTTTGAGGTGACAGGTTCAGTTCCTGGCAGAGGGGGGGAGAGATAGAGAGGGAGAGAGAGAATTAGGGGGGATAGGAGAGAATGAAAGAAGATTGCATAAATAGCAACTTAAGATAACAAAGAAAATCTCTAAATCGAAGGACCAGTCCTCGGAAGGTTGTCTGACAACTTCTAGGTATCTCGAGCACCTAAAAACAAACAAACAAACAAACAAAAAACTTTGGATTTCTCCATATGCTTCAAGCAAAGTCATGAGCCACCGACATGAGGACCCTACTAATTTCTATTAAGCCACATAGCTCAGTTTAGAACTACAACTCAGGATATATATAATGGAACACAGTACATTCAGCTCACTTGATGCATTTCTTTCACCTACCTAGGCCATCCTTACCCAGCAGACATATTCAATTGCTTCCTATTGCTTTTTCACCAAGCTTCTTTATGGGGAGTGACAATTTTGAAGGTAGAACAGAAATATATCAAACTCTGCCAACCGTTTTTTCAGAAGAGATCAGAATTGATGGCCAATATGCCAAAGTTTGGGGTAGCATTTGTCAACCACCCACAAGTGTCTACACTGCTTGGGGAAGAGGATGAAGAAGCGCTGCATTACCTGACAATAATTGAAGTGACAGAATTTGAAGATAGTGAATCAGGTAACAGAATAGACTTTTATTTTGTTTAAAACCCTTACTTTGAAAATAAAGTTCTCCCCAAAGAATTTCATCTGAATGAGAGTGGTGATCCTTCTTTTTGAAGGATCCACTGAAATCAAATGGAAATCTGGAAAGGATTTGATCAAATGTTCAATTCAAACACAAAATAAAACCAACAGGAAGAGACAGCATGAGGAACCAGAGACCTTCTTCACCTGGTTTATTGACCATTCTGGTGCAGATGCAGGTGAGTTAAGAGAGGTCATTAAAGATGATATCTGGCCAAATCCACTACAATACTACTTGATTCCTGATATGGATGATGAATAAGGTGAGGGGGAAGATGATGATGATGATGATGATGATGATGATGATGAAGGAGAAGAGGAAGAAGGATTAGAAGATATGAAGAAGTGGGGGCCTGGTGGTGGTGCACATGGTTGAGCTCACGTGTTACAATGTGCAAGGACCTGGGTTCAAGCCCCCAATCCCCACCTGCAGGGGGTAGAGCTTCACAAGTGGTGAAGTAGTACTGCTGGTGTCCCTCTGTCTCTCACCCTCTCTATCCTTCCCTTCCCTCGTGATTTCTGACAGTCTCTATCCAATCAATAAATAGATAATATTTTTTTTTAAAAAGAAGATATGAAGGAGATGAGGATGAAGGAGAAGAAGATGGTGATTAGGGGGAGGAAAGAGAGGAAGATAAAGGATATGACTAATGAAACACTGATGAATTTCAGCATTTTAAAATTTTCTCCTGTCCCTGGGAGCAAGTTGTATTGTTTATTTTTTTCCATTTTTTCCCTCCCTTGTACACAGTCACCCTGTCTTTGAGGTCTTCTCTCTCCTTTATACGATAGTTATCAACTTATTGGGGGGGGATACTTTGATAAGAATAGTTGAAAAGAATCTCTATCCTTTTCTGTTCCAAACTAATATATTTTTTCATTTAAAACATTTTTAAGAAAACCTGTATCTTTCTGCAGTTAGCAGAAAGACAGACAGCTTTGTGTTGTTGTTGTTTTTCATTATTTTTATTTATAAAAGGAAACACTGATAAAACCATAGGATAACAGGGGTAAAACACCCTCATCCTTTTTCAACAAAAACTTTTGGAATCAATATCACCAAGCTCTGTGGGAACAAAAAACAACTTTCTGCTCCTTCAGCTCTGCTAGAAGCTGGGCGCTTCTGTGTAGTAGTGCATAGAATTCTCGCTTTTTTCCTCCTTTCTCTCAGATCTTGAATCTGAGGGGATCATATGGCAAAGCAGGCACCTTCCCAGTTTTTGTTTGTTTGCTTGTTTTTGTTTTTGCCTCCAGGGTTATAGCTGGGGCCCAGTGCTGGCACTACAAATTGACTGCTCCTGGTGGCCATCTTTTGTCCATTGTTGCTGCTGTTATTCTTGTTACGACTGCTGTTAGACAGGACAGAGAAAAATTGAGAGGAGGGGAAGTTGGAGTGGAGGAGAGAAAAACAGACATCTGCAGACCTGGTTCACGGCTTGCAAAATGACTCCTCCCTCCCCCGCAGGGAACTGAACTGGGATCATTGTGCACATCCTTGTGCTTCACACTATGTGTGCTTAACCCGGTGTACTAGCTAGTTTTGAATCCTCATTCCCAGACTATTCCAGTCTGACTACTCCAGTCTATTTTCAGTCTGAAAATGTAATTCAGGAGCTAGGTGGTGACACACCAGTACAGTGCATATGACACTGCAGAAGGACCTGGGTTCAAGCCTCTGGTCCCTAGCTGCTGCAGGGAGGGAAGCATCATGAGTGATGATGCAGTGCTGCTGATGCTACTGCTGCATATGTTAGTGCTGCAGATGTTCCTTCCCTTTCTTCTCTAATTCTCCCTTCCCTCTCAATTTCTGTCTCTATCCAACAAATGAATAAAGAAATGAAATAGTAAAGAAGTGAGTGCAGATGTAAAAATAAAAATGCAATTTCATCAAACTTTGAGCTGTGGGAGTATCATAGCCAATGAGCTTTATCAGAGTTGAACTACCGTTAACTGGAGAAGAAAACCATCATAAAATTCCTTTTAAGAATCCCAATTGCCAGGAGCCATTTCTCTGCTTGATAGATGATAAGCTTTGAGATAATGGAACCCCTCAAGACAAGTGTTAATTCCCCCCTGGGCAGGCCATTTCTCCTCAGGTAAACCATTTATCAGTAATCAAGTGAGTCAACACAAGTGAGTCAACACACAGTTTGGTTTCCGCCATTTGTTGCAAGGAACATTCCGCTTTGAAGTTTGCTCCCCCTCCCCCCTCCTCCAGCATTCCCTCTCCTTCCCCAAAGCCTTATAATGCCTGGGAACACAATAAAATTTTGCAGCTTGATCAGAAACCTGTCCTGCTGTCATTCTTTCGTGTCTCGTGTCCCTTTCATTCCAGGTCTTTTTGGGTTCCTAGCCCCTGCTCACCACCCTGCTGGTTGGGGCACCAAATGTTACAAATAATCTTCTCAGTCACACTGAAAGTCACAGTAGATTATTTCGGAACCTGATACCAACTGCATTTCTATCAACAGAGCTTCTTGACCCATGACAACTAACACGATCAGGGCAGGTTAAGAAATGTACACATTGGGAGTCCGGGGATAGCGCAGCAGGTTAAGCGTACATGGCGTAAAGCACAAGGACCGGTATAAGGATCCTGGTTCAAGCCCCTGGCTCCCCACCTGCAGGGGAGTCGCTTCACAAGCAGTGAAGCAGGTCTGCAGGTGTCTATCTTCTCTCCCTCTCTCTGTCTCCCACTCCTCTCTCCATTTCTCTCTGTTCTATACAAACGATAACATCAATAACAACAACAATAATAACTACAACAATAAAAACAACAAGGGCAACAAAAAGGGAAAATGAATAAATATTTTTAAAACTCTTAAAAAAAGAGAAATGTACACATCAAGGGTGGGTTGGTGGCACAGTTGGATTACACATGACTATGCACAAGGACCCAGGTTCAAGATCTCAGCCCCCAACTGCAGGGGGTGGAGGGGGGGAAGCTTCAGGAGTAGTAAGGCAGTGATGCAGGTGTCTTTCTTCCCCCCTCAGAATTTCTCTATGTCCTATATAAGAAAACTAAAATAAAACAAAATAAAAAAAAAGAAAGCAGACACTGTATTACTGAGTCTCCTTGCATAAAAGTTCCTAAAATACTGGTATCTTCCCTTATGTATAAATGGTTCAACAGATGCTGACAGTATACCAGACATTATACCAGAGGCTATGAATACACATGCTCACATATAACATATACCTATGATTTCATATCAATACTTTAAAAGAAGCATTATTCTTGGAGGATGTTAAACGGAAATGAACTCAATTTCTGTACTTTTTCTGAAAACCTAAATTATTTATTTATTAGTAAGACACAGGTTATGGAGGAGGAGAGGGAGGCAGAGTGAGAACCAGAGCATCACTCTGGCATGAGATGCCAAAGCTTGAACTCAAAACTTCTTGCATGAGAGTCCAACATCACCTCTCAGGTACACAATCACCTTTAAAAAAAAAATGACATACAGGGCAGGGGTAGATAGTCTAATGGTTATGCAAAGAGACTCATGCTAGAGGCTCTGAAGTCCCAGGTGATCTAAAATAAGTATTTAAGATATCACCGAATGAATGAAATCTTTAAATAAAGAACAGATTTATAAGTATCCAAGGAGTCTCTAAAACAGCTGACTCAAGTACAGAGTTTTGTCATGTTCAAGAGCCAGGTTCCAGGCCCGGCCCAGCGCACTGGAGGAAGCCGCGCTGCTGTGGTCCTTAACACCATTCAACAAAGAGTCTGCAACACTGAACAGCAGCAAGAAAGCAGAGCTCTGGGACATTTCCAGGCGGCTTCCAAGGTGGCGAGCCAGGCTGCCTCCAGAGTATTCCTGACCATTTCAGGGGGTGACCTCGCCCCTGTCACACAATCTAGCCAAGTGGGCATCCTCTCTGGGGACCTTACAAGGAGTCCTGCTACCGACCAACACAGGGCGACTGGGGAGAACCTGCTTGCCCTGGACTCCTCCAGGCTACACCCGGCCGGGTAGGTCTACACTGTCCGAGCACAGGGGTCGTTAAAAAAACAGGGTCCTCAAACCAGATGAGAACTCCCGACTGCCGGCGGGTGACAGGACCTCCGGCAGAGGTCTACACTGCCAGCCACACAGCTTGACCTGGGTGGGAACTGGAGCTCCTGGAGAGGGTGGTGAGCAAAGAAAGGCCCAGCCAGGATGCGCCTGCAGAGGCCAGGTTTGGGGCCAGACATCACTGCTCCCCGCCCAGCCTGGCCTCAACACCACCCCCACCCCGCCCTTCCTCACCAGTCTCCCAGCCACTAAGCAGTGAACATGGCGGAGACCCTGCGCCAGCTGGCGGGTGGCCAAAACCTTTGATGAGTCACGGATATGCCAGGCCATGTGGGGAGGAATTCTGTCCAGCAGATGCAGGAGGCTCAAGGGCCCATACTACAGGGCCACCCAGTGCATGACCTCTGTCCTCCCTCACAACTAGCGACCCACCCTGGGGACCAGTACTTCCGGGCAATGTGCCAAGCTCTGCCACTACAAGTGAGTGACAATCATCTATAGTGTGATTTTCTTTGGGCGGTGGGAGGGTGCATTCAATTTTGTAAACCGCTACTAATCACAATTTTCAAAAAGGAAAAATTAATGTGCATTATGGTGTATTATCATGATCGTTGTTATATAAATAAGGGCCATAAACCTAAAAAAAAAAAAAAAACTTGTCAAAAAAAAAATCAGTCTTTGTGTTTTGTGATCACCTGACTTTTCTTTCCAGATCTTGAGAGAGAGAATCAGACATCTCTTTCTCTCTTAGGTACATGTGCTATAAAGGATGAAACTCACAGGACTTCATCCTTGGGATTCCAACACCCTGTCCACTGTACCACCTCCCAGATGGCATTTTACTTTCTACCTGCTTTACAGGCCTTCTGTATTGCCTCTGCTTTAGATACACTCATTTCATCTGCTGTCTCCGGATATTCTGGGATTTTATGGTCTTTTACCTTCTGATTTCATTTTTGTTTCTTAAACATAAATATATGAAAAATCATGTTGCCTTTGGGATAAAACAGCGATTGTCAGCTCTATGATATCCTCAACCAATTATTCTTAACCAATTTACAGGTGAAATAATTCACTTTAGGCATACTTGACATCATTGTTAGCCTTCTGCATTTGTTTCTACTTCTAAGTTCATTCCTTCTTTAATATTCCCACTAAAAGTCCTATGGCAATATTTTACATATTACTAAATATTTTGTATTCAACTGTAGTCAGGAAATAGCTCATGAAATAGATGAGCTTATTGAATGTGAGGTCCTGCGTTCAAACCAGGTATGAAACAGGAGTACCAGAGATCACATGGAGAGTGGGAGGAGTGGCAGGAGAGCTCCATGAATGGTGGCATGGTGCTAGGTGTCTCTCTAGATAAATGGAAAGAAAAAAATGTGCTTGGGTACACTCACAGTCCAGAGTTTATTCCTCAGGGAACACTAATAAAATTATATATATATATTAGAATTTGCAGGCCATCAAAATAACTCACTTTAATAGTGTGGTGTGGGTGGGGGGAGATAGCATAATGGTTATGCAAAGGTCATAATGGTTATGCCTCAGGCTCCAAAGACCCAGGTTCAGTCACCCACACTACCAAAAGCCAGAGCTGATCAGTTCTCTGGTTAAAATAAATAAATAAATAAATAAATAAATAAATAAAATAGATTAATACTGGGATGCTCTGACATGCCTAGAACCTAGGTTCAAGCCCAGCTCCCTCTGCATTGGAGGAAAGCATTGGTGATGAGTCTATTTGAAAGTCAGGTCAGAGTAGTGCAGCCATGCTGACAAAATTTTAAAACTAAAATTTTTAATAAAATTAAAAATGTATTTACGGTTTAGTGTAGGCTACATTCCAGTTGCTTTACATGTGTTAACTGACTGTATGGATACAATAACCCTATGAAGCTTATTATTCCATACATAAGGAAACTGGAACAAATTCTAAGATACTTATCCAAGGTTAGCACATGGTGGCAGCAAAATCTTATGTGTTTTTTTGTTTTGTTTTGTTTTGTTTAGAAGTAAATGATCCAAACTTTATTTGGACTGGCAGAACCACAATTTATGTCCTATCAGGAAAAAGAACTACAAAAATAAAGATCATCACAAAAAGGTAAGTCATATATTTATTACTTTCAACCATTCTTTTCATCACAATGAAGCAACACAATTTTACAAAAATAAAATTTTATTAAAAGCAGTAGAATCTGAGCAAGAGACAGTATAAAGAATGTGAACAGTGTAAACATCACTACATTCAGCTCACCTTGGTTGAATGCTGATAGACAACAATGGCTCTAAGTGCCCTTAATAGCCAGATATATTAGTTCTCCTGTACACAGAAAACACACGCTAATTCGCTAATTTTGATTAGGAAAAGGTATTTTATCGAAGTCGGTCCCATCATCAAATGCTGCCATTGTCACAAATAGCTATGAGCATGCCACTGTCTCTGCTAAGCTGGTTTGACAAATAGCAACCCCACATTTATGATGAGACAATGTTGTACATCTAGGGAGAAAACATGACAACAGGTTATACTATTCATGCAGAATGCTGTCGTGTTTCATTCATTTACATCTAACTCACTTAAAACTGTGAATGAGACAGTGAACAATGTTCCACCTCATGTAGAAGGCATTCAAAACAAAACAGACTTCACACAAAGACTTCTGTCCAAAATGAGCATATTTTAAATTTAAGATGTACTGTGTAACTTACATAGAAAACTAATATTCCTTCACTATACTCCTGAAAAGCAATAAAATAAAAAAAACAAAAAAGTAGGGCTGGGGAGACACCATAGTGGTTGTGTGAAAGATTTTCATGCCTGAGGCTGCAGGCCCCAGTGTTCAAACCATAGCACCACCATAAGCCAGAGCTGCGCAGTGCTTTGGTAAAAACTAAATAGGTGCATCAAAATAACTCTGGAATGATATAAGAATCTCTAAAGTGATAAAACATTTTAGAGAAAAGGATAGAAAATATGAATTTCTAAATACTTTCTTAGCTTTGTGAGGATCTTCAGCTTCTAAATCCCAAACATAGAGTTTGCCAACCCAATTGCCCAGTGCAAGCATCTGTATAAACCTATTTTTAAAACCATCTAATTATCAAAGTAAGGCCACTGAGTAGTCAAATTGTCCTAAGAAACCTTTCTACCTTTAGAAAAGTCACCTCTTGAAAATGAGTGTATTATCATTCTATTGCGTTTTTTACTTCTGATTTGTAAATGGGTGCAAGAAACATTGTAAATGGACTATGAAATCTCATCTGAAATTACCCTTTCCAGTAATTTGTTATGCCATGGCCAATTCTGATAAGAAATTACATGCTATTTGGTGGCAGAGAAACACAGCTTTTATTACAGTAATATTGCAACTGTCCCTTTGTTATTGCTATTAATCTCTTACTGTGCTTAATTTATAAACCAAACTTCACCATAGGTGTGTATGCATCTTAGGAAAAAGCAGGATATACACAGGTGCTACCTGAACTTTGAAAATTAAGGTATTATGCAAATCATTTGACAATGACTTTACAACTTGCACCAGCCAGTAGTTTCTTCTGTTGTAACAGTATAGCCAAAGCTATAGAAAACTCTTTCAATACTTTCATCCTAATATCAAATGTCCTAAGAATTTCAGATAGCTGCTATTTTTGTCTTTACCTTATGTACTGATTTTTTTCAAATTTTTCTGGTAATGTTACACAGATGGATTAATAATCTAGCCTCCAATATTAAAACTTAGTAACAGGGGGAAGAGCCAACATGGTGACTGGAATGTAGCAGCACCTGTGGGCGCTGACATCAACTGCTAGAAAGCCTTGAAATCCTGGCCTTCAGCGGGACAAGCAAGGAGGCATCCTAAAGGTAGACCATGGAGGTGATTATAATTCAATTTGGGTAAAAAATAAGAAAGTATATTTCTTGATTAACTCTCTTAGACGCCTCTCCCCATAACCAGACCCCAGGGGTAGGGAGCTGCTGCTAGAAGGCTCCCCGTGGAGCTCTTTCTTTACCAAGATTCCTGGCCCTCAGGGGTGCCATTAACCCTGCTTCCAAATTTCTAGGCTATTTCTTTTGTTCCTCTGATTAAGGGACTTAGACAAATTCAAATGATAATTAGCTGATCAAGCAAGCCTCACCCAGCCTGCTTGAAAGTTTTAATTTTCATATTTGTTTTGTATTGTGTTTTCTTTCTCAATCAGGTGTCTAGACTAAATGTACATAGGCTAACAGGGAGCTATCCAAGCTGAAGACACATTGCTTGGGCTTTTTATTCTGTTTTATTTTACAAATACTATTATATATACATGCATATCCCTTCCTCTCCTCAGGTGACCAAAATTAACTCTTAGTATACTTTCCATTGCTAGATGACAAGAATTACCACCCACTGTGAGAGAAACTTGTCTCACTTTTCATACCTCCTCTTAACACTATCACCCTTCTCCCACATTCAAGCCAATTAAAAAATATATATACACAACTCTCCTTTCACTACTTTTTTTCTTTTTCCTACTTTTCTTTTCTCTCTTTTTTTTCCACTGTCTTCCTTTCTCCCTTGCTCCTCCCTCTACCTTGTGAATTCACTGATACTTCTTTGTGAACACTTTCAGGGAAGAAGACTGACTCAGAGCGGACTCTCTTTGTGTGTGTCTCTGCTCTACTTCCCCTTCCCCTCTTGCTACTCCTAGAATCTATAGTGGACAGTAGATTTGCATAACTGTCTATTCCTGCTATCCCTTTTTTCCTTTCTCTTTCTTTTTCATTTAGATTTGGTTGCTATTTTTTTCTTGAACTGGAGACATTGTAGGACTAACTGGTATTGGTTATACTGCTTCAGTCATTGCTTTAGTTTCTACTGTAATTTCTGAGGGTGGTGATTGCATTTGTCATAAAGGTATTTAGTATAGTGTGGCTTGTACATAAAACAAAGCAACTGAGGAGCAATAGAACATAAAAATAAAAAACACATTAAAATGGGTAGATCAAGAGCAAATAGAACTGCTAATACAATAAATGAAGACAAGAGCCAAGAAGAAACTACAAATCAGACAGAAGTAACAATAGATAAAAAAAAGCATGCAAGCAATAATAAATTTAGTAATCACAGAAATGAAAACAGCTTTGGATGAAAGGAATAGCACTTTAGGGAAACAAGAGATGAGACCCTCAAGGAAAATACTAACTACCTTGAGGCAATTAGAGAACTGAAAGCTGAAATAGCTATAATGAAGAAAGCAGCCGAGGGAAGGGAAAGCAGACTAGCAGAAGCAGAAAACAGAATTAGTCAGACAGAGGATGAGTTAGAGAAAAATAATAAATAGTTGAAAGAGCTCAAAAAGAGATTGAGAGACACTGAAAACAGCAACAGAGACATATGGGATGATCTCAAAAGAAGTATCATTTGCATAGTTTGCCTGCCAGAGGAAGAAAGAGAGGAAGGGGAAGCAAGCATTCTAGAAGAAATTATAGAAGAAAACTTCGCAGACCTGAACAACAGAAAGGACATTAAGATCCAAGAGGCTCAAAGAGTCCCAAACAGAATCAACCCAGACCTGAATACACCAAGACACATTATAGTCACAATGAAAAGAAGTAAGGATAAAGAAAGGATCCTACAGGCTGTAAGAGAAAAACAAAAAATCACATGCAGGGGAAAACCTATAAGACGATCAGCAGACTTCTCTACCCAAACTCTAAAGGCCAGAAGAGAATGGCAAGATATCTATCGAGCCCTGAATGAAAAAGGGTTTCAACCAAGGATAATATATCCAGCTAGACTTTCATTCAAACTAGATGGAGTCATCAAAACCTTCTCAACAAACAACAGTTAAAGGATGCAACTATCACCAAACTGGCCCTGAAAGAGGTTCTAAAAACCTCTTACAAACAAGAACATCACTATAATACTTGCAACATATCATATAAAAACTTGTTGAACAATGGGACTACAACACATTAAATCCATAATATCAGTAAATGTCAATGGCTTAAACTCACTCATCAAAAGGCACAGAGTGGGATGATGGGTCAGAAAACATAACCCAACCATATGCTGCTTGCAAGAATCCAACTTGACCCAACAAGACAAACACAGACTTAAAGTAAAAGGATGGAAAACTATCCTACAGGCTAATGGAATACAAAAAAAAAAGGCAGGAACAGCCATTCTCATCTCAGACACAATAGGTTTTAAATTAAATAAAGTAATAAAAGATAGGCAAGGTGATTACATAATGATTAAAGGACCAATCAGCCAAGAAGGTATAACAATTACTAACATTTATGCACCCAATGAAGGACCATCTATATAATCAAACACCTTCTCAAAGAACTTCAAAAACACAACAATAGTAATACAATAATAGTGGGAGACTTTAACACCCCATTCTCACACTTAGACAGATCAACAAATCACAGAATCAACAAAGAAAAAAGAGAATTAAATGAAGAGATTGACAGACTAGAACTCTTGGACATTTTCAGAGCTCTTAACCCCAAAAACTTGGAATACACATTCTCTTCAAATACACACAACACATATTCAAGGATAAAAATTGCTCACTTGGATGGCGAGCTGCTGTGCCCCCACCACAATGAAGTAGCTTCAGTTCTTTGGTCTTGTGCACACACACTCCTCCCCCCTTTATTTATTTGATAGGACAGAGAAATTGAGAGGAAGAGGACAGGTTAGGGTAAAGAGAGACATGGATCACTACTTCATAGCTTGTAAAGCTTCCCCCTGCAGGTGGGGACTGGGGATTGTACCCTGCACATGGTAAAAAAAAACTAGCAATAATATATATATATATATATATATATATATATATATATATATATACCAGAGTACTGATTATCTCTGGCTTATGGTGGCACAGGGACTGAACCTGGGACTTCAGAGCCTCAGACATAATCATGCTATCTAACCTCTACCAAAATAATAAAATATAAAAATCTCTTTCATGATAGGCTGAAAGTATGAATCTCCACCCCTGTGAAACAATTACAGAAGCCAGACCTTCCACCTTCTACACCCCATAATGATCCTGGGTCCATATTACCAGAGAGATAAAGAATAGGGAAGTCTTCAAGGAAGGGGATGCAATACAGAGTTCTGGTGGTGGTAACTGTGTGGAATTGTACCCCTTTTATCCTATGGTCTTGCCAATTTTTCCATTCTATAAATGATAAAAAATACTTTAAAACTTAGAAAGCAAAAGGCTTACAATTCTACAGATATGAAAAAGAATATGAGAGGAACAAAAACCTCTCATGAAAATCCAGAGAAATATGAAAGAAATGATGTTTAGTCACTAATACTAGCTTTGCTAGGACAATTTTAAAAAACTAGCCTGAGAGATGACACAGTGGCTAAAGCCTTGGGACCTCAGGCAAGAGGTGCTGAGTTCAATCCTGGTATGCATATGACTGTGATAATCGGGTTATCTCTCTCATTAATAAACAAATAAATATTCTTAAAATTTTTATTTAGGGTGGAGGCAGACAGCATAATGGCTATGCAAAGAGACTCTCATGTCTGAGGTTCCAATGTCCTGCACCACCGTAAACCAGAGCTGAACAGTGCTCTGGTAAAAATAGAAAATAGAATCAATAAAAGTTATAGTGGAAAGAGACAGAAATTAAGAGGAAAGGGGAGATAAACACACCTGCAGCACTGTTTCCGCACTCATGAAGCTTTTCCCCCTGTAGGAGGGGGTTGGCGAATTGAATCAGGGTCCTTATACAGTACGCTCTACCAGGTATGCCACAGCCCAGCACCAGGAAGGAGAATCTCTTGGCCTAATCATATATATTTTTAAATTTAAATTTACTTAATCAATAACTGATACTCCAAGACCAAAGCACTGCTCAGCTCTAGCTATGGGTGATGCTGGGGTTTCTATCTGGGTCCTTAAAGAGTCAGGGATGAATGCCTTTTGTATAATCATTTTGCTGTCTCCTCAGCCCGTAACTTTATACAAAAAAACAGCCAAGCCAACTACATAAACTTCAAAAACATCACAATTCAGTATTTATGCACACACCTGCATCTACCAGCTCACATCCAGGAAGACTTACTCTTTTGCTTCATACTGTTGTGAACACTAATGGATCCCCACCTTTACTGCGCCAGTTAAACTGAACCTCAAACAGTGGCTGTCTGTGACCTTCCTATAAAATAAAAATGAGGAAAAAATATGAGTATTTTAGAAATCAAAAACAGGGTAAGCCACTTGACCATTTCTCCATACAACATTCTTCCAAAATACAAGCCAGTATTTTATATACCATCACTCTCTGATACATAAAGAGACTTAACAGTCCAGTTAAGACATTTTAAATAAATTTATTTTATTTTATTTATTTAATATTGAATAGAGATAGAGAAAAATTGAGAGGGGAGATGAGAGAGAGACAGAGACACCTGTCTCCCCTTGCTGGTGGGGGGGACGAGGGGCTTGAACCCAGGTCCGTGCACACGGTAGCGTGTGTGCTCAGCCAGGTGCCCCACCACCTGCTCCCCCCCCCCCCGTTATGACATTTTCAAATACTGGCTGCATGGTAACATTTTATTACAAACACTTAACTCAGAGGCTTGGTGACAAGTACTTATCTAGAAAACTGCTTGAAACTTGCTTTCTATTTTCTTAAACCATCATAAGATTTTGAATCAAAATCAGTACTTTTAATGACTCTTCCTCTGTGTGCTTTCACACTCACAAGACATAAGCTCCCCCTACACCTCAGTCAGCTTCTCAGCCCTTCTGCTAAAGAATGTGGTCTTCAGGACATCAGTGGGCTTTGGGAGCTCTCCCTCCAGAGCCCTGTAGCAGCCCTATCACACCACATCAGGTATGGGAGTAGCTCCAATCTTAATTCTGGTAGCGTTTTCCAGTGTCTGCACTCTGCACATGGTCCAGGGTGGACAACTGAGCAAAAGTTCTGACTCCTCTTTACATAGCAATGCTTCTTACCAACTTCCCCAAAGTAACCTTGGTGTAATGGAGGTCTCCTATGCAAACCTAGAGGTCAAACCACTAAGGAAGTGCCCTGACATTGGCCTCTTGTGGACACTATTTTTAGTACATATCAATGTAATGCATGTCCCTGCCCTGTTGACTATGCCAGGAGGGCCATAGCAAGAGAATAAGGTCAGCATGGATACTCCAAGGACCCAAGCACACTAAGACAAAAGATGGTACCCAAGAATGACTCTAGTTTCAATAACCCACAGCTCCAAGATGGAAAAGGAACAGATGTAGAGGAAAACAACTAAAATCACCAGTCATCCCTCCCTCTTATCGATAAAATCTACTGAGGAAGAAGTTTTCACCTCCCCCCAGGGTTATTGCTGGCACTGTGTCAGCACTACTAATCACACAGTGTCAGCACTACTAATCCACCTCTTCCAGTGGCCTTTTTTTGTTTTCATTTTTTACCCCAGTTTGACAAGACAGAGAGAAATTGAGAGGGGAAGGGGAGATAGAGAAGGGAAGGGAGAAATATGTGCTTCACTGCTTGTGAAGTGTGCTCCTGAGGTGGGGAATGTGGACTCAAACCTGGGTCCTCGCACTTGTACTTGGAGATAATGGGCACTAAATCAGGTGTGCCACCACCAGTCTCCCCCGAGGACGTAATTACTTATGTAACCAAGTCTGTCTTCCCCAAATACTCAACAATCAAAAATGTATTACATTTATATGCTCTCCTTACACACATACTGTCACCCCCCCCCAACTTCTTTTTACTTCTGCTCAGCTCTGGCTTACAATGGTGTGGAGAGTGAACTTGAGATCTTTGGAGTCTCAGACATGACAGTCTCTTTTGCATAATCATTACGCTATCTCCCCATCCCACATTTATACCCTTTCTTTGAAAGCAATCACAAGCAAAGAACAAAACATATATGTGGGAGTTGGGCAGTAGCGCAGCGGGTTAAGCGCAGGTGGCGCTAAGCACAAGGAGCAGTGGAAGGATCCAGGTTCGAGCCCCTGGCTCCCCACCTGCACGGGACTCACTTCACAGGTGGTGAAGCAGGTCTGCAGGTGTCTATCTTTCTCTCCCCCTCTGGGTCCTCCCCTCCTCTCTCCATTTCTCTCTGTCCTATCCAACAACGACGGCATCAATAATAACTACAACAACAAAATAACAAAGGCAACAAAATGAATAAATAAAAAAATAAATATTTTAAAAAACATATGTATGAACTGCACAAAAATATCTTTCAATTCATACAGACTTAAGGTTAACTAGTCAACTATTTTCAGAAACAAGTGCTACTTATATATTTTTAAGATTTTATCAAAAGAGTAACATTTCCCACAATAGTTTCCTTGAATAAAAACAGAAAAAATAGTCTTATGTGCCAAGTATTACCCATTTAAAACAAAGTAAAAAATTAAGCAATACAAAATTACTATTCATCTCAACTACAAAACAGAAAACTTGAGAATAATCTAAATTGGAATTACTCTAACCTCGACAGTTTCTCAAAGATACTTTCCACTGCAAAGTAACTGTAATGCTTAGTGTTCAGCACATACCTTGAGACTATTCACACACTTGAAGGAGTATTTACACTTCTTTGACTTCCATTTCCTTTCCCCCAGCTTTACCTTCCAGGTGCATTCATGGTAATGGTATGTGTATCGGGGCATTCTGAACTTGTATCACCTTCTACACGGACAGCATCATACTGCAAGGAATAAGTTTAGGGGGAAAAATCCACCAAGTGTGAGCACACTTTTTTAGTAGCAAATTACTTTTACTGGGTAGCTTGATATAAAAAAAAAGCATTTTCCAAATAAAAAGCATATCAGCTGGTGTCAGCAGGTGGTTCACCTGTGGAGTATACAGGCTATCATGTCTAAGACCCTGGGTCTGAGTCCCAGGCCACCATAGAGGACAGTTTGTGTGGTGGGGGTGGGGCTTCTGGAGTAGTGGAGATGTGCTGTGGGGTCTATCCTGTCTCTCTATCTCTCTTATCACTCACCTATCATCTAGAGAAAAGAAAAAAGTGGCAGGGTTGTTGGCATTCAGGTGGGGTGACACTAACAGGAAAGCTAATCCAACTGGTTCCCTCCCCCCCTTCTCTCTCTCTCTCAAGGGATAACACAAAGCAGGGACACCGGAGATAACTGATGTGTTCTCAAATATCCTTTATTATCAGGTGGGCATGAGTTTAAATAGAAAACCAAACTAAGGACATTATTCAAATATGTCAGAAATTACAGGTTTCTTAAAGGTCAGCTTGCCCCTATGGTATGGGGCTGGTATCACAGGAATTGATGAGATACAAGACACTTATTCACCATGACGCAAACAACTTAATTATCCAAAGGTATTTGGAAGAAACATAGGGGTTAAACCAGTAGAGAGAGACAGAGAGAAGATGGATATCAAAGGCCATATAGTTGAGAATTCCTCTTGTCTGGGGTCTGAGGTGTATGATGGAGTGTATGATAAGGTGTGTTCTCCTCTGTGATCAGAAGGTGAGGTGAACTTTGAGTAAATGAATCTTAAGGTAGGCAGCCATGTGGCCTGCGGTTAATGGAGAGGGGTAGGGAGGTTTCTGTGGGCTTGAGAGTCAAAAAGGAAGAGCTAAGTATAAGAGATGTGGTTTCTCCCCATTGCTCACCTCAGCAAGGGAGACTTACAAGTGGGTGTCTTTCCCAGACCTTAATCCAGGGATGGGGGAGCTCTCCCTAAGCTCTATCAAGCTTACACATAGCCCCACACAGGGTGGGGACAGCAGGTGGCTTACCAGGGTGCCAGCACAAGTCACCACATGGTAACATCTTGGGTGGCTGGGGGAAGTTTGACAAGTGGTGGAGTGGTGTTACAGTCTATCTCATTCTCTGTTCCTTATCCTTTATCACAAGAAGAAAAAAAGAAGAATCTGGACACTACAAACAGTAGAGTCCTCTAAGCATTAAAGTCCCAAGTGAATTCTAGAATTGGTGCCTTAACATATCAGCAAAAAATACAAAGAAAGCACCCCCAATGAGAATGATGGGAATGATACTACCTTTATGTGGCCTCATGTGTGCCAGTCACTTTAATATTCTGGCTTATTTCACCTAACTGATCTTTTGCTGGGTAGGGTTGCAGGTTTCAAACTCACTTGCACTTAACCCACTGTAATACTACCAACTCCCTATCTGTGGGAATTCTAACCTACTACCTGTATCCAGTACCAGGTTCTAATCACTGATAAAATGCAAGGACCGGCTTAAGGATCCCAGTTCACGCCCCCGGCTCCCCACCCAAAGGGGAGTCACTTTACAGGTGGTGAAGCAGGTTGGCAGGTGTCTTTCTCTCCCCCTCTGTCTTCCCTTCCTTCCTCCATTTCTCTCTCTGCCCTATCCACCAACAACGATAACAATGACAACTGCAACAATAGAACAAGGGCAATAAAAGGGAACAAATAAATAGTTTACAAAATGTAAACTCCCAATACTGAGTAAGATTGGGAACACAAGCAGGAAAGGGAAAATGATGTAAAATGCAGTCTCCAGAAAGTTCAAGGATAAATCCCACAGACAAGCCCCCACTATCTTGAATACTTTGAAAGTCAAGGCCTACCTTGCAAAGGCTGTGTCTGTGCCAGTGTATTTCAGTGATGAAGACTCTAGGGACTAGATGTGTAAGATGCAACCTTTACTCCTAACATTGGTCCAACAAAAACAAACACCACACACCCTGAGAAACTTACACCAGCCTCCTGTAACAAACCAGTTTAAGCTATGATCTTGAGGTCTGTCAGGCAGCCCCCCCTGCTCCATCCTCCATTGCTGACACCATGGCCTATTTACATAATCACTGTTTTGCCTGATCTATCTTCTTTGTACCTTGAGATCTGCCCTGCCTTCAGGGTATTAATTAATCCCACCCACGGGTTAAAACCTTCACAACATTTGCTAAAAGAGTCTCTAACATTCGCCTGCTCTTTCCTTTTCTCCATGCCCTTTCCTAGTCATTTCATTTCCTGACTTGCCACTTCCGGTTTGTGTTGTCTCTGATCAATAAAACCCATTGCTTTCCATCTCTGCCAGGAGTTCCTGGTCTCTCTTCCTCTCCTGGTCTCTCTTCTGTTAGCTAAGCAGCAGCCCAGGTTGGCTCCGGTCCAGTTCTCTCCAACCCAGAGAGCAGGTGCCCAGGAAGAAACACCTGTATCCTTAGCCTAGCAGTGGTCTATCAGAAGAGGCTTCAGAATTTAGAAGAGCAACTTTGAACACATCGTCACTTAAGACAGTTTGAGGAGCTCACTGTATAGAAACTTCACCATGAAACTGGGCTTAGTGGTAACATTCATTTCTTTCTTTTCCTTTTTATCAGAGTATGGCTCAGCACCAGCTGCTGGTGTTGCTGGGGGCTGAATTTAGAACTTTGGAGCCTCAGGCAGAAATGTGATTGTGCAGAATCATTATGCAGGTCTCCCTTGCCCTAGTAATGCCAACTTGTTATTATTATTCCATGTCTCATGACTCGCCTCAACACAGTCAGTCACTGGGCCTAGATGAGTCATCAAGGTCCATGGCAGAGCTTTAAAAATTTAGTAATAGTCATCATAATCATAATCATAACAGTAATAGATTCGACTTTGGAGGTTGGGGAGGAGGCACAGCAGGCAGGGCCCAGGCTTTGCAAACACAAGGTCGCAGGTTCCATCCCCCACTCCACGCATGCCAGGTTCCTGCTCCAGTCTCATTTAGAAAATTATCATTGTTATTTTTTTAATGTGACCACGGGTGGTGAAGGAAGGGGAAAGGAAGAAAGAGAAAGGGTGATAAATGTCTGTAAAAACTCACAAAGCCAGGAGTCCTTGCTCTGACTCCCCCGCTGCCAGTGGGATGGGAGCAGAGCACACCCAGAGCCCTGCACTCCCAGACCACACTGCACTCACATTCTTGTCCCAGGACAGGTTCAGGTTGCTGTTCCAGTTGCTGCTCAGCTTCTGCTTCTTGGAGGCAGGCATGTAGCTTCCCACCACTACCACCACTGCCACACCTCCCTCAGACATGTTCCCCTGCCGTCACCAGTGTGGCAAAGGGCTCCCAGCCTCCATGGGCGGGCGGGCTGGCGACCTCCACACTGCTGACAAAGACACGTGCCCGCCCGCACGTGTCTGGCCAGTCAACGACTGAGAGTGATCGCTGGGCTCTGAAGGCAGCGCCTTGCCTCTCCTCTCCTCACAGGACCCCTGCCCACCAGTGCTTGGACAGCAGAGGTGGGCTCTGAGGGTCTCCCCTCAACCCCAGCTCCTACGCAAACGGTGCAGGAACACTGCCCACACCTACGTGCCCAGCCGCCTGGAAGACGCTGGAGTCTGGGCCGTGGACCAGCCCACTCAGCCTTGGTGGCCCACTACACGGCTCGGCTCTGTAATCTCCGATGCAGTAGTTAAAGCCTTCACATTATGCACAGGGATGTTCACAGCCCAACTTTTAAAAACTCAGATGGGAATTGAAATGCTAGAGGAAGCCAGACTGGCCTCCCCCATCCTGTCAGTGAAAGAGTCCCTGGCAGGTGCGCAGGCGCCAGTTGAGTTCTCCAGTGGTCCAGTGGGCGCTGATCCAGGCCACGCCCCGTCGGGCCACGCCCCCTCAGGCCAGGTGGATGTGGCCTGGGATGGGTTTCTAGGCCCCACCCCATGTTCTGCTCAGGGCCGCCCAATTCAGCCCTGATGCATATTTATGAGACTGAGTGATGGGTGTCCTCCAGGCAGTGCTCCTGCTGGGTCAAGTGGATGAAGTCATTCTAGAAGTAGGAATATAAGTCTAAACTCTCAAGTGCTCTATTTTTTATTAATTTTTAAAAAGTTAGCCAGAGCACTTTTCAGCTCTGGCTTAAGGTGGTGCTGAAGGTTGAGCCAGTGACATTCAAGCCTCAGGCATGACAGATATTATTATTATTATTAACCGCCATGATGTCGCCCTGGCATATTAACAGTAGTTAAAGCATCCTGGAGCTTGATTCAGGACTGTTGGAGCAAGTACTGAGGCTCCTAGGAGAGAAAGATTCTGTTCTAATTATAGTAAGGTCAGAGATTAGGGGTCATGAGGCAGTTGGGGGACTGGGGAGTCAGGACAAACTGCCCACAGTGTGTGGCTTTGGTACAGTGATGATTTTAGCAGAAGGCACTTGGATCAGGCTATCTCAGGACTCCCAGGACTCCACATATCTGACTAAAGACAGATCCTCCAGTGGCACGGGAGGTAGTGAAGTTCATAAATCAATGACCTGGCAAGCCTGAGGTCTTTTCTGAGCAATGTTCTTGTTCTCTCTCTCATCATTAATATTTTTTTCTTTTAAAAGCATTGGGCATGAGTAGATAGCATAGTGGCTATGCAAAGAGACTGTCATGTCTGAGGCTCCAAAGTAACAGGTTCAATTTCCCGCAAGACCCGAGCACTGCTCTGGTGTTTCTCTCTGTATATTACTATCTCAGCATTGCTCTCAAAAATAAAATAAAATAAAATACTTTAAAAAATTAATTTCTTTAAAAATTTTATTTATATCACTGACTTAATAATGATTGACAATGATTTAATAATGATTGTGGGTTTAAGAGGGTTATAATTCCACACAATTCTGAAGGCTTTTTTAAAATTTATATAATTTTACTTTATAAAATGGAAATATTGACAAGAACATAGGATAAGAAGGGGATAATCCCACACAATTCCCACCACCAGAAATCTGTATCCCACCCTCTGCCCTGATAGCTTTCCTATTCTTTACCCCTCTGGGAGTATGGACCCAGGGTCATTATGGGGTGCAGAAGGTAGGTCTGGCTTCTGTAATTGCTTCCCCGCAGAACATGGGCATTGGCAGGTTGATCCATACTCCCAGCGTGTCTCTTTCTTTCCCTAGCAGGGGAAGGGCCTGGGGAGGCAGGGCTCCATGACACCTGATGGTGTCATCTGCTCAGAGAGGTCAGGTTGGCATCATGGTATCATCTGGAACTTGGTGGCTGAAGAAGAGTTAAGATACAAAGTAGATCAAATATTTGACTAATCATGAGCCTTAAGGCAAAAATATTACAGATGAAAATTTGGGGTCTCTGTTTTAGAAAAAGCAGGTAGGCCTATTTTAGGTATATTCCAAGGGTCCCATGACCATTAGTTTTTGCCTGAGTCTGACATCTGAGATGCAGGTGGACCCAACTTCTTCTCTGGGGAGATGGTGTCATAGTTGTAAAAAGGACTGGAAATCTGGATCAGGGAAGAGAGTAGCTTCCAAATATGGGAAAAGTATATAAATATTTTTAACTACAAACCCCACCGGTTTGATCTGGAGCCCATATTCAGCACAGAAGTCTGTTGTAACGTCTGTATCCCTGTAGGTCTGAGTTCACATTCTGTGGTCACTACTAGGAACACTCTGGGCTGCATTACTTTCAGAACCCATCTTCCTCTGGTGATAGGTAGAGTAAGTTATCCAACCTTCATTTGGAGAATGGAATAATAGTCCTACCATTGTTGATCCAGCTTGATTGCAAGGTCCTCAACATAATTGTTCCACAAAGGGGTCTATTATGTTGTTCCTGATGGAGATTACCAGTGACAGTGGTGAGAGAGATCACTTAGAGGTCTAGGCCCATCATGTCTCTGTGGGAATCCCAGGACTCCCTGACTAGAGTCCCAGGTGATGGGATGTCCTGGTAGTGACTAAAGAGTTATCATTAAAGTATGCCCATCTCATGCCCTTATTCAGCTTTTGTAGTCCTTATTTTGGCAAAGTGAGCTTTGGAGTGATGGAGGGAAGAGGGCATCTAGGTCTAAGTAGAAACTATTTGATTAGGTACTTTATGGTGTCTTTTTAGATCTTTCTGCTTTGCTGCATTTTTGACTCACTGCAAACTATTGTGCACTTTTGCTTAAAGGTATTTATTTCCTCTTACTTTATAGATGCATGTGTTCATGGGCCCTGGTCTATATATAGGTCTTGAGACTTTGTTAAGAAGTGCACCACCCTAAATGGAATTAAGGAGTCCTATGAGCTAGGAAAGGTCTCAGCAGGGTAATGAAGCTGAAGAGTTGACATTCTGTTGAGCAGTAAACTAGCTCCCCCCTGCTTAAAGCCTCTGTCTCTAATCCTGCTTAACTAAGCACCGCCCTGCCAGTTTAACACTGCAGTCTATTTACATAACACTGTTAACTAAGCACCACCCTGCCTCCAGGGCATTGGTTTAATCCTCACTGGTTCCTGCTTTTTCCTTCTCCCCACCCCCTATCCTAGGTACATCCTCTTCCGACCTGACAGTTCCACCTCAGGATATATAAGGACAGGATTGTGATTAGAGATAACTTAGATTGCACTGCATTCCACATGAATAAAGACTGAACTGCGTACCACTTAGCCATGAGTCCCTGGTCGTCTCTCTCTTCCACCTGTGAAGCTAGCTCGGTAACATTCAACACCTGACATCTCTGAACACAGTCCAACGTGAAACATGCTGAGGTGGTACTCCTTGCATTGATTAGGTTAGATCCGCAGATGCAGTATCAGTTGGTATGACTTGAGAGAAGCATGCCAGAAAGTGAGCCCCACCCTTAAGATTTAAGAACTGGAGAAAATACTGGCTTTATGGGAGTCGGGCTGTAGTGCAGTGGGCTAAGCGCAGGTGGCGCAAAGCACAAGGACCGGCATAAGGATCCCGGTTCTAACCCCGGCTCCCCACCTGCAGGGGAGTTGCTTCACAGGCGGTGAAGCAGGTCTTCAGGTGTCTATCTTTCTCTCCTCCTCTCTGTCTTCCCCTCCTTCTCTCCATTTCTCTCTGTCCTATCCAACAACGACAACAACAATAATAACTACAACAATAAAACAACAAGGGCAACAAAAGGGAATAAATAAATAAAATAAATTTTAAAAAAAGAAAGAAAATACTGGATTTATAGGGAAAGGGGAAGGTTCCTGCTGTCTCAGAGTTTAAGATGGCAATCTCGGGAACCAGGCAGTAGCACAGCGGGTTAAGTGCAGGTGGTGCAAAGCTCAAGGACCAGCATAAGGATCCCGGTTCAAGCCCCCGGCTCCTCAATTGCAGGGGAGTCGCTTCACAGGCACTGAAGCAGATCTGCAGGAGTCTATCTTTCTTCTCCTCTCTGCCTCCCCCTCCTCCCTCCATTTCTCTCTGTCATATCCAACAACAATGACATCGATAATAACTACAACAATGAAACAGCAAGGACAACAAAAGGAAATAAATAAATACATAAATTTTAAAAAAAGAAGACAATCTCTTGCTATAAACAAATTATTTGGCAATTGGGTTAACTTTGAAAATCCCATTGTTAAGATATCATATCATAGAAAACCTCACCAAAATTTATGTCCTTTAAATTATGTCCTTTAATGTTATTTATATATAGTCCTATCTTAGAAAATAATGCCACCAGTTGCATCTGTACTCCCTGGTCTAAGCTTTTAGGAGATTTAATATTTAAAAGAATAAGTCACTATTAGAAATGTGTTAGCAAATGAGCCCATTCAAAAATGGGCAGAGTTGATGAACAGAATACTCACTACAGAAGAGATCCAAAAGGTCAGCAAACGTATGAAAAAATTGTTCCAGGTCACTGATTGTCAGAGAAATGCAAATAAAGACAACACTGAGATACCACCTCACCCCTGTAAGAGTGGCATGCATCAAAAAGAACAGCAGCAAAAATGCTAGAGAGATTGTGCAGACAAAGGAGACCTCCTATAGTGCTGTTGGGAATGTAAACTAGTCTGCCCACTGTGGAGAGCAGCCTGAGGAGCCCACACAAGGATAGAGGTGGACCTTCCATATGACCCAGTAATTCCTCTCCTAGGGATATACCCCAAGGACTCCGTAACACCCAACCAAAATATACGTGTACATCTATGTTCAGCAGCACAATTTGTAATAGCTAAAACCTGGAAGCAACCCAGGTGCCCAGCAACAGAGGAGTGGCTGAGAAAGTTGTGAGATTATATATATATATATATATATATTTATATATATATATATATACATACAATGAAATAAGATGTAGCTATTAAGAATAATTATTATGAGAAATAGATGATCACAGAGTGCATTGTTGTTTTCTTTGGGCTGGCTTCACGGGTGGGAGACATAGATGACCAGAAACTCATGGCTGAGCTGAGAACGCAGTTTAATCTTTATTCATGAGCAGGCAAACAGTCCAACAACCTAATCACAACACAATGGGCTCCCCCATCTCTCTCCTCCTGGCCACCACATCAGGAACCAAGGAAGTACTTACAATTGGGGGCAGGGAGAAGGAAGAAGCCCAGAACTAGCAAGGACTAAACCAAAATCTCCCGGAGGCAGGGGGAGCAAGACCAAACCAATGTAACAGAATGACCATGTAAATAGACCACAATGTCAAGCAATGTAACAGAATAGACCCCAGAAGCAGAACTAGAAGCATACCAACAGTGCATACTCCCCTGATTTACCCCATGTGGATACTTTAGTCTATGTGCCTGGTGAAGAAGTGCCTTTCCTCTCTGATATGGAGACATAGCCTCAGACTGCATTTCCTTTGTACTTGCTCTCCTGGCAATTAAAACAGTTGCTGTAGTTGTTACCCCTCCCTCCCTCCCCTCCACATTGCTAAGCTAATGGGCCCCAGACAGCAGTGCTAAAGGAAAACTGATGACTAGGGAGTAAATTGAGCTGTCTCTAGACTGATGCATGCCAGGCACTAGTTCTTCCCTTTCTTTACCCACACCACAGATAAGGAAGGTGTATAGCGATTACCGGAAAGATTGCCTTTGTCTGTTTCTGCCTACTTTGTAATAGTGAAACAAACCTGCTCTCTCCACTCCACTGTGGAGTAGGACCTCAATAAAACTGTGTGCTTTTCAAAGGTACAGAGAGAAATTCCCAGAGTGACCTGGAGTCTCTTATACACCGATGTAATAAAGTCCTCTAATGCACCAAATACTGGCTCAAGTCTTGTGCTTTGGGAATCATTTCTGTAACATAATGAACCCACCTTCTCTGAGCCATCTTGGAGGAAGATAGAAGGAATTTTTGCAGGAGTCGGATGGTGGCACAGTGGGTTAAGCGCAATTTGTGCAAAGCGTTAAGGGCCAGCATAAGGATCTCGGTTCCACCCCTGGCTCTCCACCTGCAGGGGAGTCACTTTACAAGTTGTGAGGCAGGTGTCTGTCTTTCTCTCCCCCTCTCTGTCTTCCCCTCTGCTCTCCATTTCTTTATGTCCTATCCAACAACAATGACATTAATAACCACAACAATGTTAAACAACAAGGGCAACAAAATGGAAAATAAATATAAAAAATAAGGTATTTTTTTCCTGAGCCTGACATCTAATATACAGGTGGACCCAGGCTATCTGGGGGATTTTGTTTCATAGTTGGAAGAAAGATTAGAAAGCTGGATCAGGGAAAAGAGTAGGGAGAAAATTTTTTATTGGATGGTAAGCTCAAGGCTTTTGTCACTGAGCTCCCAAGAAAGCCTTCCACTAGTGTTGCTTCCATGGAGCCTGTGAGTTATCCAGGTCCTGGACTATAGACCAGGCGTTACTCTCATCTCTTTTTAGTCTCCAGAATCCTCACACTGTCGATTCAAGTATACAAACACAGAAGCTTCAAAGAAACATCCAAACAGTGTTCCTTCCTTCCCTAGGTGAGTGCAATGCCCCACAGGTTCCACGAGGCTATCAACACTGGCCTCCAAAGTTCTCTGCCAAGTACATACCACTCTGACACCACTGTACTGGATCTGGTGACAGAGCTGGAAAAAGCACGTTCAAACTGAAACCAAAACCCAAAGTCATCCTCACCCATCCTGCGTTAGAGTACCTTTTCAGACATCAATTTAGAAAAGGCAGGCCACAGTCAGACTCAGGATAAAAAGAGAACAATTCTAAGTCTGTAACTTCACATAACCAAGTCCAGACTCTCACTCCCAGGAGACAGACTTATTTCAGAATTGTCAGGCTGGCTGCGGTGCTGCTCAGAACTGAGAATTCTCCTAGTGTTCTATTCAGGTCCAGTGAACAGACAAACATTTTGACCCATTCCTAGAATTGAATTCAAGTTAAAAACCAGAAATGTATCATTGGATACTATTACTAAAAATATCAAACCAGGCAAAGACGATCTTCAAGGTAGACCAAAGATTTTAGGTATCATCTCCTAAAACCAGTGGGGAATGTGACAGGCTCCCCACTTCCTTAACATAACTGACTCCATCTTGACTTAACCTGAACCTGTTCAACCACTTTGCTAACAAAAGTAGCTATTAGTGTTTTGAAATTATTAATTGTTGATTGCTTTCATAACAGGTTATCCTGACTGCAGCAACAGACCAACCTAACAACCGCATGTTGGGCTTCTGTAACCTAGCTTGCTTCCTGCACCTGCCCCTAAAATGGCTGTGCTACACTGAGCTCCAGACAGCATTCTGAGCAGTACTTTTAGCTGTTGAGTGTAGTCACCATCTGGCTTAATAACGGCTCTCAAATTTCTGGGAGTCAGGCAGTAGTGCCATGGGTTAAGCGCACATGGTGCAAAGTACAAGGACTGGGGGAAGAATCCCAGTTCGCACACCCAGCTCCACGCCTGCAGGGGAGTCATTCCACAGGCAGTGAAGCAGGTCTGTAGGTGTCTGTCTTTCTCTCCCTGTCTCTGTCTTCCCCTCTTATCTCCATTTCTCTCTGTCCCACCAAGCAATGACAACATCAATAACAGCAATAATAATAGCTACAACGGTAAAAAAACAAACAAACAAGGGCAACAAAAGGGAATAAACAAATAAATATTTTAAAATAAAGACTCAAATTTCACTCAACTGGCCTCGAGTGGTCTCAGATGTTTACCCCACAACAACCTTGCATATCTCTAACCTTACATTTGGTGGCCAGAGGAGTCTTGGAGAATAGTCTCTTAAGAGCACAAGACTTCAAGGACAAGTTCCAGCTCACTATAGACACCATCACAGTTTCCCTGGCTTCACTGCAACACCAGATCACCTCACATGCCCAGGTGGCTCTTCAAAACCTCCCTGCACTAGAACTTCTGATGGCAGATTGTTTTCTTACAAGGAGAGTGCTGCTACTGTGTTAATGAATCAGTCCTAGTCAAGCAGAATCTCTCAACACTAACTAAGTTGAGCAAAGACCTGCAATCCTGCTATCTCTCTGCCACCTCCCACAGGGGATGGCTGTGAGAACAAGGACTGTGAGTTGATGTAGACACTACACATCAAGCAGAATTGTGGCCACCCCTGCAAACCAAGGGGCTTAGCCTATCAAAACCATCATGCCAATGGTTGCTCATATGTCCTTTTAGCAAACACACTCTTTGAGAAATAAACTCTTGGGAGCACACAAAGTAGTGTAAAGGTAAGAAAGCAAAAGGTAGGAATAGATCCATCATGTCATTATAGGAGCTATGGTATCTGTGCATGCAGCGTGCCAAGGTCTACAGTGTGGTATATTACAGTGTGAAAAAACAAACAAATAAAAAAAAGATTAGAGGCTGAGCAGACTGTATGGAGCTATTAAATGCTTAAGGAGAAGGAAGCAGTTTTCAAGGACCAGGTAGTGCAATGCTTTGACTGAGAGGGGGTGCAGTGGGGGCAGCAGACAAGACAAGGCCACTGCAGATGTCCCGCGCATGTCTGCCTGGCAGTGTGCCAAATCAGGCATTTCATGTGAGAATGAAGTTTAGGTCACAGCCAGGTTTCCAGGAACAGACTAAAGGCATGTTTGGTGCACTACGTTTTGGAGCTGATGCTACTTTCTGATCTCCTCACAGCTTATATAAATGCATTGGGGAGGGGTTTGGAGGATGAATGGAGGGTTTACTCTTCTCTGTTGCATGAGTGCAGGGCAGAATATAGACAGCCACACATTTTCAGGTGCCATTTCAGGTGGTCAGTTGTGTTAGTAGAGGAAGAAGGGGCCAGTATAATGCAGGGACCCTTCCCAGTGTAGGTTTATGATCAGTCTGTTGGGGGTCCAGGACCAGGGTCAGGAGTGTGGGGGCCCAGACTGGAAGTAGGGTCCAGGCCATCATGGAAAGGCTTCCCCATGTTCATACCTGCCATTCTCCTGGGATGAACATTCCTCTCATTTCCCAGTCCTGAGGAAAGAGTGTTTGGTTACATTTGGACTGAGGATGAGCATTTGGGTCAGGGAGGATGTTAGGAGAGCAGTGAAGGAAACTTATCTGGGAAAGACTCCCCCAAATGGAGATAGTTTCTGCCTCCATAAAGCTAGTCTCTTCCTCCCATCCCTTCCTTATTTGTCACTATGGTTATCTGGGGCTTGGTGCCTCTGATGCTCCACCATTTCTGACAGTCATTTTTTTTTATATATATAGAATGTGTGTATGTGTGTGTCTGTCTGTGTGTGTATGTGTGTGTGTGTGTATGTGTGTGTGTGTGTGTGTGTGTGTGTGAGAGAGAGAGAGAGAGAGAGAGAGAGAGAGAGAGAGAGAGAAAGAGAGAAAGAGAGAGCAGGAGAGATACCTGCAGCACTGTTCCACTGTTTGTGAAGTGTCTCATTTGCAGGTTCAGAACTTGATCTCAGGCCTTTGCACATGGCAGCATGTGTGCTCTCCTAGATGAGACACCACCTGGCCCCAAGTTCTGTCTCCATCAAGTGCAATGGAAGCTTCCAGAAGGAAGTACCAGCTTTTATTTCCTAGGCACTTATTCTCACTATTACTTGGTAGACATGTTATGATGATTTTGGTCGACATTAGAATAAACTGTGCCTTTACCTCCTCTTCTTCCAGTTATCAGGATTGTAGATTAAAAAGCTCAACTCTGAAAGGACAAATGTGATGAAAAAGAGGTATATAAAAAAATCCCTAGAAGCCCAGGAAAGTGATGGTTGCTTTTTTGAGAACTACAAACTGCTACCTAGCATTGTGAATGTTGGTGTGTGGATGATAGAATACTGTGCCCCCACCCATCTACCTGGTTTCCTCATGTGAGTTTGGGGTGCCCTGGCTCCTTCCTCTAACAGTAGGCCTGTCATTGTACCCCAAAGCTTCAGCCTTCACTCTGGCCCTCTCTGTTCTGGCTGAAACACCGACTTTACAGACTGCCCATTTATGAGCCCATGAGCACTTCACCATTGTTGGGAAAAATGAGAAAGATGCAGTGAAGCATAGACTGTATGGAAGAAGAGATGGAATCCACTGAAGGAGACAAAAGAAAAATGATCCCAAGCCACATTGAAAGTCAGCAACAAGACAAACACATGCTACAGAAAAACCAAGAATAGTAAGGGGCTTGGGCCTTCCTTCCCCACCATAACCCTCTCCTCCTTTCTCTGCCTCTCCTCCCCCCTCCCTCTAGACACCTTACTAGAAACATGGGTGGACACATGGAGAGTCCATGACTGGCCCTAGCTCATCCCACCCTAGTTCTCATCTGACTCTCCCCAGTCACCCTCTGAGGCTGTCGCTTGTCACATGCCACCCTATGAGATGACGTTTTAGATAAGTTAATGAAAACGAGCATCTTTGAGTGGAGATTCATTGACAGAAAGAGGGTTTTGGCTAAAAGACCTGGACTCCTCAGTTGTCAGAGAACTAGGGTTCCATGGTTCTGCTCATGTCATTGACTCTTTTTCTTTCTTTCTTTATTTCTTTCTTTCTTTCTTTCTTCCTTCCTTCCTTCCTTCCTTCCTTCCTTCCTTTCTTTCTCTCTTTATTTCTTTTTTTGTCGAAAAATCTTATTTATTTTGGATAGAGATAGGGAGAGAGGCAGAGAGATACCTGTTGCACTTCATCCCTGAAGCTGGGGACCTGAGGCTTGAGCCTGGGTCTTGCACACTGTAATGTGTGCTTTCAACTAGGTGCACCACCACCTGGCATCTGCCTTTACCTCTTATTTCAAAGAGTGAGAGCAAAACCAGATTTCCCACTGAATCCAAAGGACAGAGGACTTGGGGGGAGGTGGTTTCAGTGGATGGAGTCATACTCTTGCCTTCCCTCCCAGAATTTAGCAGAAAGAACAGGAATGAACAAAGAAAATCAATTTAAGCCTACAGAAAGAATGGAATAAAGATGTGCTGAAGCAGCAGTGAGATGAAGATGCCAAAGATTTTGACAAGTAATTGCCTTCTGCGGTTCCAAGTTGTCTCCTTTCCCCATTTCCTCCACTCTGATCTGGGGATCTGTAGGGCTTCATGCAAATGAGTGGGGATTGCCAAGGGAACTCTATAGAGGATAGAGATCTGGGTTTAGTGTGGGGACACTTGTGTTGCCTGTTATATATTTACCAACGGTGTTGCAGTCTGCCTCTACTCGAGGAAGCTTTGTTTTCCTTTTGTGGAGGGTGGGGAAGTCTGGGTGGATCAGATGACAGGGTATTTCTCTTTGGAAATAACAAGTTTGAAGCAGGGAGAGTGGCTTTCCATCCCAGGCTTATGGAGTGGTCATATAAGAATGGAGCTGGAGAGTTATGGATAAGTGGGAGAGTCAATTAAGAACAGAGATGAGGAATCATGGGTAAGTGGGAGAGTCAGTAAAGAACAGAGTTGGAGAATCCTGGGTAAATGGGTGGTCAGTTAGGGATGGGGCTGAGTAGTCATGGGTAATGGGTGCTGGACAAAGTGAGACATCCAGCAAGGAACCAGCCCAGACCATCCTCTCAGAGGGCACCTGTCCCCTCTCCTCAGCCCTCTGTCTCTACTCACCACCCACGAGCAAAGCCTCCAGCCCCAGGCCATGGAGGTTAACAGCTAGCCTGGGAAAGGTGAAAGGCTGATGATCATTTGTCTTATGTTCATTTGTCAATGGGGAAAGTTAACAAGTGCCTGACTTAAAATGTGAGAACTTGCCAAAACAGATGGAGCCTATCCCTTCAGATGCTATCAAAGCCTCAATATACCAAACTTTTTTTTTTTTTTTTTTTGCCCAGAGCTCAGCTCAGGCTTATAATGGATCTGGGAATCAAACTGGAACATAAAGGAAATGAAAGTCATTTGCAGAACCACTGCGCTATCTCCTGAGGCCACAAATATTCTAAACGGCCAATTAACAACTTGTAATCCTGGGTAACCCATGGATAACTCCTCCTTCTGGTACAGAGGATTGAACCTGGGACTTCAGAGTCTCAGACATGCAAGTCTTTTGCAGAACCACTGTGCTATCTTTCCCACTGGGATACAATCTCTTCTAAAGGAGATGTGCTGATTTTGGTGGAAGGCATTTCCTCTCCATCTTTCATGTAGGGCCAATCATTTGTGGCAGTGAGTGATAGGAGAAGAACAGGCCGGGGGAAGGGGAGTAGGTACTGGGGGCGGGGGTCACTGTCCTTGTCTCCTTTTCACAGTTTTGAGGAAGCTATGCAGAGTATCTGTCAACCAGCTTCTCCTACACTCTTACATTCCTCTGCAGGTTGGGCCCTCACAGACCTATTCCTACCTTTAACCCCTACCACATGTCGCCCCCATTTAGCAGGAAGCAGCCAGAATGACTTTGGCACCCTATATAACCAAAAAGGTAAGAATGATACAACTGGGACGGCCTGACCTTTGAAGGCGCTTGTGGCTAAAAACACTCAATCATAAGAATGTGGAACCCAGCAATACCAGCTCCTCCCTGGAATGCCTGCTGGAGGCTAGCAGTTTCCTAAACCACAGACCCACCACACTTAATGTCATGGAAAATGCCCACTGAACTCTCACCTAAGTTCCTTGTTCTCCTCACCTATAAGAATCTCCCTCCCTGACCCTGGCTGCGACTCCATGCCCACCCCACCCCACCCTGCCTGCCTAGACTGGAGAACCTTGCCCCAGGAGCACACAAATAAAGCCCTTGTTGATGATATTCACGGCCTGAATTTTTCTATCAGGTTCCTTTTGCCACCCACCAGACCATTCAATCAGTAGACAGCAGACAGGCACTGGTCTCCCCAGACAAGCAAATGATGGGGTGGCTTCACTGAACACACACAGGGCTGTGAGAACAAGGATTCTGAGTTGATGTAGACACTGCACATCAAGCTGAATTGGGGCCACTCCTGCAACCCAAGGAGCTCAGCCTACCAAAATCATCGAGCCTGGCATACCCTCCTACCTATGATGGTTGTGGGCTTCACCTGCTGCACCACCTCCTCCAAGGAGCCCTTCTCAGCATGATCCTGGGCAAAAGTCTCTTTCTCAGGGCTCAGATGACTCCTCCCCTGCAGGAGAGGAAGAAGGCATGTGGCTGTGGGGAACCCGGGCAAAATTGCTGCATTTGAGCCACAGAGTGTACTCTTCGTACTTCTTTCCGAGACACACACACACACACACACACACACATACACACACACACACACACACACACACACACACACACACACACACAGAAGGAGAGCCACCACAGCACCAGAGCTTCTCCCAGTACAGTGACACCCTCCCATGTGATGCTAGGGTTTGAATGTGATTCAAGTGCATGCCCACTGAAATATATGCCTCTCAGATGCAGGTGTCCATAGTTCTTAAACTTTAATTTTATTATTATCATTATTGCCAGCAGTGTCATTGTCCAGGATCAGTGGTTACACAACTCCACTGCTCATGGTGGCCACTTTGTTTCCTTCCTCCCTCCTCCTTTTCATCTCTTTTCTTTTTTTAAAAAAATATTTATTTATTTTCCTTTGTGTTGCCCTTGTTATTTTTTTATTGTTGTAGTAGTTATTATTATTGTTGTTGATGTTGTCATTGTTGGATAGGACACAGAGAAATGGAGAGAGGAAGGGTAGACAGAATGGGGGAGAGAAAGACAAACACCTGCAGACATGCTTCACCACCTGTGAAGCAACTCCTCTGCAGGTGGTGAGCCAGGGGCTCGAAGCATTCTCTTCTTTTTTCTCCCTTCTTTTATAGAGACAGAGACTGAGAGAAACGGAGTAAGGAGGGACATGTTCAGCCTGTTCTACTATTTGGGAAACTTTTCCTTTGCAGGTCAGGACCAGGCACTTGAACCCAGGTTCTCACAAATGGGAACGTGTGTGTTCTACCAGGTGTGTCAACTCTTAGCCCAGGTTTTTACATTTTCAGCTCTGACCTTTGAACTGTCTCTCCTGTCCCTCTCCCCAGTTTTCTATGCTAGTGGAATCTGGGACCTGAATTCAGGCTCTGAGTGACATCTGAGGGGAATCACTCTGTGCTGCAGATGTCTCCCCTTCTCTCTACTTCCCTCTCTTTTTTCCCTATGTATTCCTCTCTATCTCTCCCTTTCTCTGCAATAAAAATGGCATTCAGGAATAGTGAAGCAGTATGGTAACCCTGGTGGCAAAATCAATCAATCCATCAATGCAAGTAAAGAGCAGGCCCTGCCCTCCTCGACCTCCTCTCTCTCCTGCCTGCCAGGCTTGCCTCCTCACAGGTGAACACCCCATCTCCAGCTGCTGTAAGACACCCCATGTCTTGCCCCCAGACCAACACATCTTGACAATGAGTCCCCTGGAGTCCACTATCCAGATCTTCTTGGTGGCCTCAGCTGCAGGGACGCCTTCCTTCTCCAGGGCCATAACCAGGAGGTGAGTGATGCCCAGGGCAGCATGGGGGTGCCACACAGGACAGGCTCAGACCCAGGGAGGCAGCAGCCAGCCCTCCTCCCTCTACACCTGGGGCATGCAGGGATCCTCAAGTGAGAGAGGGTGCAAAAAGCCCATAGGTCTGGAGGTTCCTCCAATACAGTGGTCGTGCACATGGCAAAGGAGTGCAGTGTCCAGATGAGGCATCGTGCCAGGCTGCCTCTAGGCTTCTCCATTTCCTGGCAGTACCTACTTCCCCGGCTCCTTGGAAGATGAACACATGGCTAGAGAGCTGGCTTCTGGTGACCCACAGAGTCACAAGGATCCCAGCCACCACCATGGAATCCTTCTTGGACCTGTATTCTTCCCAGCCATCCACCACAGAGTCTTTTACTTTGATGCAATATGCAATTCCATTTCAGGTTCTACTTCTTTTTTTTTTCTGATCTTGTTTTTCAACTTCTGCCTGAGAGTGAGATCATCCCATATTCACCCTTATGTTTCTGACTTATTTCACTCAACATGATTTTTTCAAGGTCCATCCAAGATCGGCTGAAAATGGTGAAGTCACCATTTTTTAGAGCTGAGTAGTATTCCATTGTGTATAGACCACAACTTGCTCAGCCACTCATCAGTTGTTGGATATCTGGGTTGCTTCCAGGTTTTGGCTATTAAGAATTGTGCTGCTAAGAACATATGTACACACAGATCTTTTTGGATGGATGTGTTGTGTTCCTTAGGATATATCTCAGGAGAGGAATTGCAAGATCATAGGGTAGGTCCATTTCTAGCCTTCTGAGAGTTCTCCAGACTATTCTCCACAGAGGATGGACCAATTGACATTCCCACCAGCAGTGTAAGAGGGTTCCTTTGACCCACGACCTCTCCAACATTTTCTGCTCTTACCTTTTCTAATGTATGACATTCTCATAGGAGTGAAGTGGTGTCTCATTGTCTTTATTTGCATTTCTCTGACAATCAGAGACTTGGAGGATTTTTTCATGTGTTTCTCGGCCTTTTCAATCTCTTCTGTGGTGAATATTCTGTCCAAGTCCTCCCCCCATTTTTGGATGGGGTTATTTGTTGTCTTGTTTTTGAGTCTGACAAGCTCTTTATATATGTTGGTTATTAAACTCTTATCTGATGTACGTCATGTAAGGATCTTCTCCCATTCTGTGAGGGGTCTCTTGGTTTGGGTAGTTGTTTCTTTTGCTGTGAAGAAGCTTTTTAATTTGATGTAGTCCCATAGGTTTATACTTGCCTTAGTCTTCTTTGTAATTGGATTTGTTTTATTGGTGATGTCTTTAAATTTTATGCGGAAAAGAATTCTGCTAATATTTTCTTCTAAGTATCTGATAGTTTGTGGTTTAACATCCAAGTCCTTGATCCACTTGGAATTTACTTTTATATTTGGTGAAATACAGTGTTTCAGTTTCATTCTTCTGCCTATTTCAACCCATTGTTTCTAACACCATTTGTTGAAGAGACTCTGCTTTTCCCATTTAATAGTCTGATCCCCTTTGTTGAAGATTAGATGTCCATAGGTGTGGGGTCTCACTTCTGGGCTCTCAGTTCTATTCCATTGGTCATGGTGTCTATTCATGTTCCCATATCAAACAGTTTTGATGACAATGGCCCTGTAATACAATTTGAGATCTGGGAGTGTGATGCCTCCAGTTCTGTTCTTTATTCTCAAGATTGTTTTGACAATTCTAGGTCTTTTCAAGCGTTGGACAGGGTGGGCGAAGATATCCGCGTATATTAACAGGTCCAGTTGAGCGTAGATGTGGGAAATGAACTTAGATGATGCCGCATCCTGATGAATATCTGGCGGGACGATGTTGCTAAGAACTGGCAGCCATGGAACCGGGGTGGAACGGATGGTTCCAGAAATTATCCTCATGGAGGAATATAATTTGGAATCGACCAAGTGGACATGGGGGCTACAGAACCATACTGGGGCACAGTATTCTGCAGTGGAATAGCATAATGCCAGAGATGATGATCGTAGTGTGGAAGCGCTCGCGCCCCATGAGGAGCTGGCCAGTCTTGCAATGATGTTATTCCTTGCGCCCACCTTTGCTGCAGTTTTTATGAAATGTTTGTGAAATGACAGAGTGCGATTGAGAGTAACGCCAAGATAGACTGGCTGGGCTTCATGCCGGATTCTTGTACCGCCAAGCTGCACATTAAGCTTACATGAGGCCGAGGCATGGTGTAGATGGAAAACAGATGATACCGTTTTTGCAGTGCTAGGGATTAGTCGCCATTTTTTACAGTAATCACATATCAGAGACATGTCTTTCGTGAGTGTTTCCTCAAGGATGTCGAACTTGGATGCCTGAGTTGCACAGCAGATGTCATCGGCGTAGATGAACTTCCTTGAAGAAGTTTCTGGGAGGTCATTGATGTAAATATTAAATAGCGTAGGAGCCAGAACAGAGCCCTGGGTGAGGCCACTTGAGACACGTCTCCATCTGCTAGACTTGTCACCCAGATGCACCCGGAATCTTCTGTTTTGGAGAAGAAACGATATAGTGTTGGCCACCCATGGAGGCAGGCATCTTGAGATCTTGACTAGGAGACCACGGTGCCAGACCATGTCATAGGCTGCTGTGAGATCAACAAAGCCAGCACCCGTCTTTAAATTCTTCTGGAATCCATTTTCAATGTAAGTTGAGAGGGCCAGGGCTTGTTCGCAGGTAGATCTTCCTGGGTGTCTCAACTGATAAACTGTAGGACTGTTACCAGCCACTTAGACTCTCCCTAGGCTCCTCTCTATCACAATCCATGTGTATTTGCACTCACCGGTGATTTGGTGGGTTCCTGTAGTCGTTCTAGTCCTGTCTTGTTTAGGTCCCAGGTGGTCTCCTTTGGTATCTCTAGTTGATTCTCAGAGGAAAGGAGAGGAGAGGAGAAAAACAGATCTGCTGCAGCTGTTAGCCCCGCTTCTGGAAGTCAAAAAATAGAAGATAGATCTCTGTTAACACAGAGAGAAGCTGAAACAGGATTCTTGACATTTTGGTGCTTTATTCCTCCATGGAATGTGCAAACATTATCTAGTACTTTAGTGGCTTTGGTCCTGAGGGGCTTTTCTGGCAGGAGAAAACGAAGTCAGCTATCATGTGATAACATTAAAAAGTGCCAAGAAAACTCAGAATGAGCTGGTTACAAAGGGGTTTCTTTTTCTATTGGAATGTTTATGCCTCCAAAAATTATGACTTTTAGAACACAGCTCTTTTGTAACATGAGTTTCTGATTTATCCAAAGTAAGCTTCCCTTAAACACAAGAGCCTGTAATTGGTATGCTTCTGACCGAGTGGCACACTCAAACAGGCAAATTGTTTGCAAGTATAAATGACACAGTATGAGAGAAATACCCTACTGGCTTGGTTTTTCCAAAGAGGGCCTGGTTTACTTTTGTCCCCTCAGTCATCCTTGTTTGTGCTTTGTGCCTCAGTTTTTTTTTTTTTTTTTTTGGGGGGGGAGATGAGACAGGTGTGCAGAGATGCTCTCAAGAAACACTGAGGCAGCAGCTTTGGAGCCAAGGTCAAACTGATTTCCTCCACACTGTGTCCCATTGCACACTGTCATTAAAGGGACAGTTGTCCATGCAGACATCTGTGAACCATCTTGAAGTAATTTGTAAGTGGAGGGAGGGATCTTCCCCCTTTAATTTATTCAGACACTCAGGTGGATGGAGCTCACAGACATCCAGTGCCAAGAACTAGAGTTTTGAGGAGAACACAGTGAAGTACTTACTCAGTGAGGACAGAAGGTTATTACATGTCCCTGTCACAGGAAGCCAAAACACAAACATGGATGACTAAGGGGACAAAAACAAACTAGTCAAGAGAAACACTTGCAGTACTACTTTACTACTTGTGAAGCTTGGGACCACCGTGGGCTTGAGCCCTCTATCCTTGCACCTGTTAATGCATGTGCTCAGTTGGTGCACTACTGCCTGGCCCCAGGAAAAGTGCTCTCAAGTCAGGATGAAGTGGACCATGACCTTCATTCCCCCTTGACCTTTTACCAGGTGGGAGAGGTCAACAGGCTTCAGACTGCATTTTGCACTCAGTCCTCTCAGCTTGCCCGGGATCTCTGTGACTCGGAAGGTGTTGCTGTAAAGTGAGGCACTATCAAGCATGAGTCCCAAATTCCATCCCTGGTATGGCAGATCCCAGAGTGATGCTTTGGGTCTCTCTCTCAACTCCATAAACAAACAAACAAATGAGCCTTAAAAAGAAATAGGGTAGTCTTTAAGGAAACCTCTGAGGACATTCTAGTAAGAGAATGTGAAGGAATCCTATTTATTGCAGTGGTCTCACACAGGGAAGGGATCTAACACTGGAGCTGGGTTGACCAGTTGGTTGGTGCTGAGTTTCTTTGCTGACCAGGAAGCCTGTACATTCATTGAAGCCATTCTACAACGAGGCTTCACTCATGCCCTAGTCCAGAGCCTTTGGGAACACTTGTGCCCTTTGCAGCCTCTTTTAAGAAGCTTCTCTTTTGGGACAGAGCTTTAGCCAGCTGGTGTGTGTGTGGGGGGGGGGGCACCTGTTTAAGAGCATTTCACAGGTCAGTGGGAGAGCAAGGCCAAGTGTCTGCATGCACGCCTTTCCTTGGGTTAGGAAATTCTCCCCACCCCCTTCTTTTTATCCCTATGGCCAGGATGGCCAGGACCAGGGAAAGAAAAGGTGAAAGGCAGATAAAAAGGAAACTCAAAAAAAAAAAAAAAGAAAAGAAAAGAAAAAAGGTAACTCAGGTCCATTTGTTTCCATTGCCAGGAAGCTCTGCCTTTAGCTGAAGGTTCTCAAGCTCAGGGCAATCTGTTGGAGTTGTGAAACTTCATCTGCCTCTGGTTCCAGTGGGAAATAAGACATGAGGTCTGCCAGCCCCCTGACACTCCAGTCCCTGTGCCCACACTCACAGGAGCATGTTGGGTGTTCCCTGCTTCCCAAATACAAGCTGCTCCTTCAGTATGCCAAAAAATTCCTACTCACGTGCATCTGAGACTTTATTTATTGCCGCCGACCACCCAACTGGGGGCTCAGCAGGCCGATCCAGGGAGAATGAGACTTATAGGTGGGAGGTGGATTCGGCGCGACAGACAACACTGAGACACATGAGTTTCAATGCTGCTGCAATCTTTTACTGATATAGAGATTCTTTTTATAATAGCATAACAAAGAAGCATAAATCAAAAGCTGGCCAAGTCAGTTGGCCACAAAGTACGCAGGGTACATTTTTTATAAGTAACACAGACAGGAGGAACTGAAGGCATACAACTACCATCAAAACGAAAGCACAGCCATACTGTTCTTTCATGGGTTATTAACCACATCCCTTTGGTTTCAGACAAAAGTCAATTTATCAGTAAGAACTAAATGCTTTCACTGCTCTCATTTATCCAAAGGGCTATTCTTTCTCCTTCCAAGCACTGGACCTAAATACCCAGAATAGGGGAGGCACTAGTGGGAACACGGCGCCTTGCTCTGATCCTTATGCCAAGCTCACTTTCCTGTAATCTACCTAAGACAATATGCAGGTGCATTTCAGGGTTGCTATGTAACATGTTTCCTGGGAAAGCTAAAGGACCATTGTCTGTATGATTGAATGTAATATTTCTGAGAATAGTGCTCAGTCCTTGCTCAACCTGGATAGCCAAGTCATTGGGGCTTGAAGTGCTGGGATTTACTGTTGTAAGGGGCTTTTCATCCAGTGGGGTCCCATCTGGAATGTCCAGACTAGACTTGGGGGGTTGCACTGTAAGCATCTCCAGAGTCTCCTGGACATTCCCTGGGTGGCCTGCATAAAGCATGATAAACAACAACAGTAAGCTTTCAGAAGCGAAACCAAGTCCACCTAGCCATCCAAGGCCTTTCCGCCAACCGGGAGACCCAGGGATCCGTCCACACAAATATCCAGGCTTCTGTCCACCACCTATCTTGGGTACGGTCTTCCGTACAGGAGCTTGTAAGGCCCCTGTCCGGTTCCCTAACTAGGTCACCCGCACTGTTTTGTCACACCGCGGTCGTGGCCTGCCTATCTGGCCAGAGAGGTGTGGCAGTTCCCGGTTTTTTGTTTTTAAGACGGAATTCCTCTAGGTCCCTCCGGGTGGTTTTGATGGCCAATAGGAGAGCTCTGAAAAGACAAGGAAACACCATGAAAACCACTATGATTATTATTAGGGCAACAGCTGCCACTATTGCATAATGCCACCAAGTGAAAGGATTGAGAGCAGAGACATTCTCATAGAGCTTGCACCTCCTGAAAATCATGAGTTAAATCATTATCTTTCCAGATTCCTAGTAAATGTGCTTTTGTCTTATTCCAATTTTCTGTATCATTATATTTAGCTGGGGTGACACAAATGTACTTAAAGGAGACGTGACACTTTGTTGCCATTCTAGCTTTTATGTTAGCTACATCCTGCCCCAGGGCTATAACCACTTCCTCAAGAGCGTTGAGTTTTGCTTCTAACTTTTTAAATGTTCCTATGCATGTAGACATTTAATATGGTATGAGTTGCTTGAAATGGGGCAGACTGAGAAGAAAGAGCGTTTCGCCATCAAAATGCCAAAGGGATACCCAACACATGCCCTAGCTCCTATTGGCTCAGGGTGTGTAGCTTTTGGTTTGGTCCATAAAATCATATCTGCTGCAGCAGCCAATCTGAACAGATCCATTTGCATTAAGGAGGAACCGTCGGTGTTCTTAGTTATCCAAACAGGTTCCACAAAGCCTGCTGTAAAAAATCTATGAATAACTTTGTCTTTGGAGTTATAATTATTAAACTTTTCACTATTATTTTTTAAAATAACCAGCTTGATTATAATTAGGAGATGAGACCGAAAAGTCCCATACTGTAGTGTTAGTTCCTGTAACCACATAGGGGATTCCCTTTTTCTGGAATCCACACGAGAGCCAATTAGGGGTCTGATCATCATATATCCACTGAGAGTCTTGATTTTTATATTTATGCAGACAGTCAGTGATGGGTAATGTCTCTGTGGTACTCGCAGTCTCATTTTCTGTATACCATCCCAAAGTTTAATCTGTAATTCCCAAACCAACCTTTTTTCAGGTGTTGGTTTTTCCACAGACTCCGGGGCGTCAGTCACAAAGGTCCTATATGCCACTGGTAAGCAACCAGAGATTGAGAAGCCTAAGAGGCTGAAGCATATAGGGGCGGAGTCTGCTCTGCCCTCGTAAGTTAATGTGGAAGACTTTATTGGGCCCACAGAGAATATTGGAGTTCCCCCTAGAATATCAGACACATTAGTCATAACCTTTATATGCTCTCTTTCCTGCCACGTAACGGGATGAATTAATGGAGGTTTTGGAACATATGCCCAATATGAATCACCTTGTGTTGGAACTGCTGAAAGTAAAAGCATGCAAGCAAGGAAAATATTAGCCATAGAAGGGGGTTTCCCCTCCTCATGCACTGCCTGCGTGGCCACTTGGATCAACCGCTGTATCTGGCTCATGGTTGGGAGCGATCCCGCCATCGGCTGCGGCGTCAGTGTGCACTTCAGCAGTTTCCTCCGTAGCTGCTTCATCTTCTTTCGGTTTCGGTTGGGGCGTCGCGACGTGCCTGATGAGTCGATCTGGGATCCAGATGGGAGATTCTCCATCCTGTGGAAAGACACAAGCATACCCTCGCCCTGAAGTTATAAGAGGGTCTGGCCCTTTCCACAGTCCTGTAAGTTGATCTTTCCATTTTACCAAGGGTTTGGGATTATCCTGGGAAGGATTCCAATGTCTCTCCATTCTTGACTGGCCTGTGTCATTGAGATTCAAATGGTTAAGAGTAAACAAGGCATGAGACAAAACATGGTGGGGGGTTAAATAAGGGCTGGCTTCTCGTAATTTCTTTATCTGTGCTTTCACATCCTGATGAGTTCTTTCAATTATAGCCTGTCCCTGAGGATTATATGGTATCCCTGTCACATGTCGAATTTTCCAGGTATTGCAGAATTTGGCAAACGGTTTGGAAATGTAGGCCGGACCATTATCTGTTTTCACCCTCAGGGGCTGTCCAAGGACGGCCATGGCCGCAACCATGTGTTGAATAACATCCTTTACAGCTTCTCCAGTCCTAGCGGTGGCTAGCACAGCATGTGAGAAGGTATCAACACATATGTGCACATAGCACAGCCTCCCAAATTCTGGGACATGAGTAACATCCATTTGCCATAAGTGATTTGGCTTTAGCCCTCTGGGATTTACTCCCATTTTATGTACTTGCCTAGCGGGCGGACAAGCCCCACAGGTCCGCACAATGTGCCTGGCTTGTTCTCTAGTAATTTTAAATTGATATCTTAAGGCATTAGCATTTTGATGATGTAAAGCATGACTGTCCTCAGCCTCTTGTATAGTGAGGCAAAGGTTGGCCCTTGTGAAGTGGTCAGCCATGGCATTGCCAAAAGCCAAGGCCCCTGGCAAATTTGTATGCCCTCTAATGTGCCCTATAAAAAACTTATGCTTTCTTTGCAGGATTAAATCCTGGATTACTTTTAACTGCTCTTTGATAGTTGACTTACCCGTGATGAGGGCAGTTTCAATAGTGGGAAAGAGGCTCACTATATATTTAGAATCGGTGTAAAGGTTAAATGTCTGGGGGAAGTGTCGAAAGGCTAGCGTGACAGCCACCAGTTCCGTCTGCTGAGCAGATGTCTTTCCTGTGTGGGATATTATAGGGGGTTCCCCTTCAGTCCAGACAACCGCTACTCCATTACTAGAACCATCAGTAAAAATAGTTTGTGCTTCTGTAAGCGGTTCTATGGAACACTGCTGGGGAAAAATCAATGCTGTTTCTTTTACAAATTCTATTATAGGGTGCTTGGGCAGATGATACTTAATCTGTCCTGTATATCCCATCAAGGCCAAACCCCAATCATCACTTTCTTGTAACAATTGTTCAAATTGTAACCTAGAGTAAGGAATTACTATTTCTTGCATATCTCTTCCAAATATTTCTTTTGATCTTGTCCTTCCCTTGACTATCAATTGGGCTACCAGGCTCGGATATGAGATGAGACCTTTTGATGGAGAGTGGGGCAGATGGACCCATTCTAGCAGAGCATCTTGCCACAGGCATCCTGTGGGTGTATAAGCAGTTTTCATTATGAGCAATGCCCAAGGTATGGCGTAATTCACTTGATGCAGTCTAGCCTGTTCTAGCCTTTCCTCCACCAATTGTAGTGCAGCTGTGGCCTCAGGGGTCAGCTGTCTTTTTTACTTAGGATGTGAATCCCCATGTAATATATCAAATAGGGGGCTTAATTCTCCGGTTGTGATTTTCAAATATGGTCTAACCCAATTAATGTTTCCCAGCAATTTCTGGAAGTCATTTAAAGTATTTAATTTGTCCCTACGAATGTGGGCATGCTGAGACGTTAAATATCCTTCATGTATCTTGTGTCCCAAATACTGAATTGGTCTATTTTCTTGTATCTTGTCTGGGGCTAGACTTAGCCCAAACTTTTCTAGAGACACAGTCATTTCTCTTAATATTTGTCTAGCCTGATTAATGTCTTCATGCCCAATCAAAATATCGTCCATAAAGTGTATGATATATGCCTCTGGATATCCATGCCTAAGGGGGGACACAGCCATATCTACAAATTTCTGGCACAACGTAGGACTGTTTTTCATGCCTTGAGGCAACACCTGCCATTCATATCTTTTACAAGGCTCTTTATGATTAACTGAGGGAACAGAGAATGCAAACCTTTTACAATCTATGGGATTTAATTTGATAGTAAAGAAACAATCTTGCAAGTCTATAACTATAATATGATAATTTCTAGGAATAGCCACAGGAGAAGGAAGCCCCGGCTGCAGGGCTCCCATGTCTTCCATAGTGGCATTAACTGCTCTTAAGTCTTGCAGCAATCTCCATTTGCCTGATTTCTTTTTAATTACAAAAACCGGTGTATTCCAAGGACTATTGCTTTCTTTCAAATGTCCCTTATCCACTTGTTCTTTCACAATTTGTTGTATGGCTTCTATTTTTTCCATGGTGAGGGGCCATTGATTTTGCCATACAGGTTCAGATGACTTCCATGGAATGCTATCTGCATATAAATTATCAATGGCCCCTATGAAAAATATTGGTCCTCTACATTGTCAGTGGTCAGGGCGAGATTTAAGTCCTGCATAATGTCTCGCCCCCACAAAGAAAAAGGCAATGAGGGAATTACATAGGGCTGTATATGCCCTGTCTTTTTTCCATGTCTCCAGGGAATGATCCCAGAGCTTTTGGCCACATTAGCTGCCATCCCTAGACCCATTAAGGTTGAATCTGTTCTGATGACTGGCCATGCCTGAGGCCAGTCTTTTCCTGCTATACAGGTTTTATCTGCTCCTGTATCCAACAACCCTTTTATAGGTTTTCCCTGAATGTGTATTTCAAGAAACGGCCTTGCTGCAGTAATTTCCTGAGTCCATGCCACAACGTCAGAGGAGCCAAACTGCTCCTCTCTGGACTGCATCAAAATTGGATTGGGCAAATTTACATAGGGGAGCAATATGATCTGTGCAATCCTTTGTCCTTTTCTGATGATTACAGCCTCTCTCAGGGCTCTACACAAAATTTTTATATCATCCCGGGTATCTGCGTCTATCACTCCTGGTATGACTTCTACACCTTTGTCCTTTCCAGAGCTTCTGCCTAAAATCAACCCAAACAGCCCTGATGGTAAGGAGCCCTTAACCCAAGTCTCTATTACCACTATTCCATCCAGGGGTGACAACACATAGTCCTTCTGTGCTGCGAGATCAAGCCCTGCACTACCCGGGGTGGCTCGAGGAAGGTCATGAATAGTTTTAGAGGGGGGCTCAATCTGTGTCCCTGTGTCTGGACATTCTGTCCCTTTTGGATCCTCTCTTGGCGTGGGGCTGAGAGGCAGCCCCTCAATTAGTTTTTTGTCTCTGTTTCCTTTAAAGTGGTCCCATCTTTGTGGAACTTTGACCTGCATTCATTTTTCCAATGTCTCCCTTTATTACATCGGGGACATATTCCTGGTGCCACACCCTTACTGGCCGACTCTCTGTTCTGGCCTTTATTGGGACATGCTGCTCTTTTATGACCAGGCTTACCGCAACCAAAGCAGTTCAGGTCTTTGTCTGACCGCCCACCCCCATAAGTAGTCTTGATAAATTTGGTAATGGGGGTACGATGCATTGCAGCTGCATATGCCATTCCCTGTACCACCGCAGGTGAGGCATCAGCACAGGCTCGTATGTAATCCTGTAGGGACCCTGTCCTACGTATGGGACGAATTAGGTCCCGACACAGCTGATTGGCATTTTCCCAAGCCAATTGCTTTAATAATATGGCTGTCCCTTCACTTTGGGGCATCATCCTATTTATGGCTTCTTCTAACCTAGCAATGAAACTCTGATAAGGTTCCTCAAGTGACTGCTGGATACCTGCTAAGGCAGTACCTGTTGTTCCCGCAGGTGGAATGGCTCTCCATGCCAAAACAGCATTTGTAGTGATTTCCTTCAATACCTGTTTTGGTATTTTTACTTGTGCCTGCTGTTTTATGAAGTCTCCTGTACCCAACATCATGTCCATTGTGGGAGATTTACCTCTCCTGCCTGATATGCTCTTTTTTACTGAGTCTTTACATCTTTCCTCATAATCAGTGCGCCACAAAACATAATCTCCTGGGCTAAGCACCGATCTGGCTGTTTGATGCCAATCACTTGGGGTTAGCCATTGGCTAGCCACCAAATCTACCAGTTGCAATGTAAACGGCGCAGACGGCCCTGAGGCTTTGACGGCCGCTTGCAACTCCTTTAAGGTTTTCAATGCCAATGGTTCCCATTCAGCTTCCCCTCCGTCCTCATTAAAATCAGGGGCAGCAACAGGGAAACTGAAAGTAAGATCACCTGTCCTGCGAGCCTCCTGAACAGCAGCCTGAAACCCGACAGGAGGAAGTAGCTTCCTTCGTGGTTTAGGTACGGGTGGCTGTTTACTTTTTCTGGGTAATGGGACCATCGCCACCACCTCATGATCTCTCTCATCAGGATAATGCTGGTCATTATATTCCTGTTCTTCCTCAGCTAGATCATCCCAATCATCAAACACCTCAGTGTAAAGTGGCGCGGTGGGGTGCTTGCCCTTTTCTTCCTTTCCCAGAACCGTCCCGTACCTGTTTTCACCTTCTGAGTCAATTAGTGGCTGACCCTCTTCGAGGGACATTACTTCCTCTGCAAGGAGTTCCAAGTCTGACTTTTCTGTCAATGCGTCCCTGATTTGTAACCATATAGGAAACATCTGTTTGGGCACAGGAGTATCCTCATGCACAGTGGCATACCTTTTTAAGTCTTTCCCAAGTCTTTTCCAATCTGGGAGAGTCAATGTTCCCTCCTGTGGAAACCAGGGGGCCGCCTTCATCATATATTCATAAAATTCTGCGGCAGTGTCTTCTGACACTCGGAGCCCACGCTCTAACAGCATGTGCCGCAATACTGAGAGGAACATACGTTTTCCCTTTGATCCTGACAATCCCATACTGTTAATGATTACCTGCCCTTAACCAAATACTTCTGGCGGGTCTGCAGCACCCTCCGGCAGGAACCGATCCCCTCCTGACAATATACTCACCTGTCTTCAAATCCCTGTTCGAGGCGCCAGGTGTCGCCGACCACCCAACTGGGGGCTCAGCAGGCCGATCCAGGGAGAATGAGACTTATAGGTGGGAGGTGGATTCGGCGCGACAGACAACACTGAGACACATGAGTTTCAATGCTGCTGCAATCTTTTACTGATATAGAGATTCTTTTTATAATAGCATAACAAAGAAGCATAAATCAAAAGCTGGCCAAGTCAGTTGGCCACAAAGTACGCAGGGTACATTTTTTATAAGTAACACAGACAGGAGGAACTGAAGGCATACAACTACCATCAAAACGAAAGCACAGCCATACTGTTCTTTCATGGGTTATTAACCACATCCCTTTGGTTTCAGACAAAAGTCAATTTATCAGTAAGAACTAAATGCTTTCACTGCTCTCATTTATCCAAAGGGCTATTCTTTCTCCTTCCAAGCACTGGACCTAAATACCCAGAATAGGGGAGGCACTAGTGGGAACACGGCGCCTTGCTCTGATCCTTATGCCAAGCTCACTTTCCTGTAATCTACCTAAGACAATATGCAGGTGCATTTCAGGGTTGCTATGTAACATGTTTCCTGGGAAAGCTAAAGGACCATTGTCTGTATGATTGAATGTAATATTTCTGAGAATAGTGCTCAGTCCTTGCTCAACCTGGATAGCCAAGTCATTGGGGCTTGAAGTGCTGGGATTTACTGTTGTAAGGGGCTTTTCATCCAGTGGGGTCCCATCTGGAATGTCCAGAGTAGACTTGGGGGGTTGCACTGTAAGCGTCTCCAGAGTCTCCTGGACATTCCCTGGGTGGCCTGCATAAAGCATGATAAACAACAACAGTAAGCTTTCAGAAGCGAAACCAAGTCCACCTAGCCATCCAAGGCCTTTCCGCCAACCGGGAGACCCAGGGATCCGTCCACACAAATATCCAGGCTTCTGTCCACCACCTATCTTGGGTACGGTCTTCCGTACAGGAGCTTGTAAGGCCCCTGTCCGGTTCCCTAACTAGGTCACCCGCACTGTTTTGTCACACCGCGGTCGTGGCCTGCCTATCTGGCCAGACAGGTGTGGCAATTTATATATATATATATATATATATATATATATATATATATATGTATATGTATCATATTTAACAGAAGCTATATATATCTTAACCCCTGATGATAATTGTTTATTTTGCCCTTTATCCGTTTCACCCTAACAAAACTTTCTATTCTTTTTTAAAAAAATTATTTATTCCCTTTTGTTGCCCTTGTTTCATTGTTGTAGTTATTACTATTGTTGTTATTGATGTCATTGTTGTTAGATAGGACAGAGAGAAATGGAGAGAGGAGGGGAAGACAAAGAGGGTGAAAGACAGACACCTGCAACCTGCTTCACCACCTGTGAAGGGATTCCCCTGCAGGTGGGGAGCTGGGGGCTCGAACCGGGATCCTTATGCCAGTCCTTGTGCTTTGCGCCAAGTGCACTTAACCCGCTGCTCTACCGCCCAACTCCCAAAACCTTCTATTCTTTAAACCTGTTGAGAGCAAGAGCTCCCCATTTTGAGAGTTTCTCCATCTTAGGGACTTGTTTCTTTTCAAGTAAAAGTTGAGAAACAAACTAACCTCTCTCCCAGGAATGACCAAGGCCATCTGGGTAGCTATAGATAACTAGCCTGCAATAGTGATGATGCAAAATAATGTTTATGTGACAGTTTAAATTCGAATGTTCCCGCTCATTTCGCTTCTGTTTACCTGCTTTGCTGAGATAAACTCGTGCCATAGAAAGAGATTGGAATGTGCTGTTTAGGTAAAGATCTAGGAGGAATTGTGCTTTGCCTTGTTCAAGGCAAAGATTAGAATGTAACGTGCACCTGTTTTCCCTTGGGACATCCTGCTTGTGCAACCACCATCCCTCGAGAGTGTAAATAGGGGGTCTTAGAGTTGCCTGAGGGATCTGTCCCAGCTAGACCCTCAGTGCTGAGTTCCCCTGTGTGTGTGTCTTGTGTGTCTGTGTGAATAAATACTTTAACTTTGTCAATTGCCTGTGTCAGCCTCAGTTTGTGATAGGGCTCTGTCAGTAGCAACTTAGCACTGTTCTCAGCTCCCACAGTGAATCCTTAAGCACCCAAGTCCTAAGTTCCTTTTTAAGTCTCAAGTTACAACACAGATCCAATCCCCTTTTAAAGTTAAATTTCAACAAATGGCGCCTCAACGTGTTGAATATATATTTTTTAATTTATCCCACCTCTATTTTAGTTGACTTTCATTTCGCCCTACCCACTTTGTTCACATTACAAATCCATTGTTCCTGGCGGCCAATTAAATCAAAAAAATCTGAGGAGTCAGGTGGTAGCGCAGAGGGTTAAGCGCAGGTGGCACAAAACGCAAGGACCAGTGGAAGGATACTGGTTTGAGCCCCTGGCTCCCCACCTGCAGGAGTGTCACTTCACAGGCAGTGAAGCAGTTCTGCAGGTGTCTCTCTTTCTCTCCCCCTCTCTGTCTTCCTCTCCTCTCTCCATTTCTCTCTGTCCTAGCCAACAACAATGACATCAATAATAACTACAACAATTAAGGGCAACAAAGAGAATAAATAAATATTAAAAAATTAAAAAAATTAAATAAAACATTTTTTTTTTTCATTTCAGAAGGACAAAGAGAAACTGAGAGGGGATGGAGAGATAGAGGGGAAAAAAAGATAAGACACCTGTAGACTTGTTTCCTGACGGTTGGGAGTGTGGCTCGAACCCAGGTTCTTGCCTTTGGTGGTATGTGTGCTTAACTGGTGCACCACAGCCCTGCACCCTTCTGCTTCTTTTTCTTGTTAATGAATAATTATTTCTTTAAAGGAAAGAGTGATAATGCCTGCTGTAAGGATTTAGTGAAGCGATGCTTATAAAGGCGCACTGTAATTTCTTTCTTTCTTTTTTTTTTTTTTTTGTAATTGTATTTATTTATCTTCCCTTTTGTTGCCCTTGTCTCTTTTTTAATTGTTGTTGTAGTTATTGTTGTTGTAGTTGATGTCGTCGTTGTTGGATAGGAGAGAAATGGAGAGAGGAGGGGGAAGACAGAGAGGAGGAGAGAAAGACAGACACCTGCTGATCTGCTTCACCACCTGTAAAGTGACTCCCCTGCAGGTGGGGAGCCTGGGGCTCAAACAGTGGTCCTCATGCCTGTCCTTGCGCTTAGCGCCACCTGCGCTTAACCCGCTGCGCTACAGCCGGGCTCCCGCACTGTAATTTCTTAAACACTACACAGAGGCAATAACTCAACTGTCAATCAATTCTGATTCCAGAATTTGGGAGCCCAAATTTTCTCAATGGGGGTGTGTTTTCAGGGACCATAACCTACAGTAAGTAGGCGCGAAGCCTTCTGGGACTTGTAGTTTTCATTTATTTTCACGCACTTATAGTGGCGGAGCTTGGCGCAGGCCCGGAAATACTTGTTCCAGGGGCAGATAGCTAGTTGTGAGGGGGGTCAGAGGTCCGCCTGGCCGGCATCCCCGCGACTCGAGGACGGTTTCGGCCGCCCATCAGCTGGCGTAGGGTCGCCGCCATGTTCGCTGCTTAGTGGCTGGGAGACTGGTGAGGATGGCTGGGGTGTGAGCCCAGCTGGGCGGCGGGGAGCAGGTGATGCCGGCCTGGAGCCTGGCCACTGCAGGCACATCTTAGGCTATTGCTCGCTGCCCTCTCCCGGAGCTCCAGTTCCCACCCTGGGCGAGCTGCGTGGCTGGCAGTGTAGACTTCTGCCCGAGCTCCTGTCACCTGGTGGGCAGTCAGTTCTCATGTGGTCTGAGGACCCTGTTTTTTTTTAGGTCTACCCTGCAGTGTAGACCTAAGGGGCCTGGTGTAGCCTGGAGGACTCCTGGGCAATCGGGCCTGAGGTTCTCCCCAGTCGCCCCGTGTTGGTCGGTAGCAGCAGGCCTCCTTGTAAGTTCCCCAGAGAGGATGCCCACTGGGCTAGATTGTGTGACAGGGGCAAGGTCACCCCCTGAAATGGTCAGGAATACTCTGGAGTCATCCTGGCTCGCCACCTTCGAAGCCGCCTGGAAATGTCCCAGAGCTCTGCTTTCTTGCTGCTGTTCAGTGTTGCAGACTCTTTGTTGAATGGTGTTAAGGACCACAGCAGTGCGCCTTCCTCCAGTGCGCTGGGCCAGGCCTCGAACCTGGCTCGTGAGCATGGCAAAGCTCTGTACTATCCGAGTCAGCTGTTTCAGAGCCTCCTTGGATACTTATAAATCTGTTTTTTATTTAAAGATGTCCTTCACTCAGTGATCTCTTAAATACTTATTTTAGATCACTAAGCTTTATGCTTTTCTGGTATATTTGTTAATGACATGGAATATTAGATTAGCTATTATTAGATTATTAGTGGTATAATGATTGTAATTGATTATACTTAGAAGTAGTGCTTACAGCTGTACTATAAAGGTAATAGAAACCTACCAGACTTTTCAACTAAGAGGAGTTAAGAATAGTGATAAAAATAATAATAAGTGAACTGGGGACTGGTTGGTGGTGCACCTGGTTAAGTGCACATAGCACCAAGCTCAAGGACCAGGGAATACTCTCGCACCCCGTGGAGACATTCTGCGAGTGGTGAAGCAGGTCTACAGGTGTCAGGCTTTTCTCTCTTTTTTATATATATATTTATTTTATTTATTTATTCTCTTTTGTTGCCCTTGTTGTTGTTTTTTTATTGTTGTAGTCGTTGTTGGATAGGACAGAGAGAAATGGAGAGAGGAGGGGAAGACAGAGAGGAGGAGAGAAAGATAGACACCTACAGACCTGCTTCACCGCCTGTGAAGCGACTCCCCTGCAGGTGGGGAGCCGGGGCTCGAACCAGGATCCTTACGCCAGTTCTTGTGCTTTGCGCCACCTGCGCTTAACCCACTGCGCTACAGCCCGACTCCCACTTTTCTCTTTTCTATCTCTCCCCTCCCTCTCAATTTTCTCAGTCTTATCCAACAAAATAGAAAAAAAGGAAAAACTGCCCCCTGGAAGTGTTGTATTCACAGTGCTGGCACCAAACCCCAGTAGTAACCTTGGTGGGAAATAAACTAAGGGAGAATTTCGTATGTTCCAGGTGCAAAGAGCTGCACAGCAAGTAGGAGAAGATAAATTTGTTTTCGATTTGCCTGATTATGAAAATATCAACCACGTGTTTTTTTTTTTTGTTTGTTTGTTTGTTTTTTGCTGGGAACTGTCCCGTGGATCAGTCTACTTTTCCTACCAGGATTTCAAATGGGGTGACAGTCTGACAGCTCCTGGGATTTGTCACGAATGGGAAGCCAAGTGCCATCTTCAAAATTTCAGGTCTTCAATCAGGACAGAATGGAACACTGAAACAGTCTCCTAATTGGTGAACTGTTTTCTTAGGAAAAGACTTCCTTTGCTCCTCATATTAACACCTTCTGCCCCTGGGGAAAACCACTCAAAATGTTCTCTTTGTAAAGGGATTTTCCTGATTAATGGATGTATACTGAATAGGAGAGGGCAGTGAAATAGCTCACTAGGATAATGCACTGCATTGCCTTATGCATGACCCAGGTTTGAGCCCAGCCCCCAATCCTTTGAAGGAAACTCCAGTGCTCTGGTCTCCTTCACTTTCTTTGCCTTTTTACCTCTTTGTCTGTGTCAGTGTTTAAAAAAAGAAGTTGAGCACCTGAGAGGTGGTGTTGTGGAACAAGAGTTGGACTCTCAAGCAAGAAGTTTTGGTTTAAGCCCTGGCATCTCATGCCAGGGTGATGCTCTGGTTCTCTCACGGTCTTCCTCTCCTCCATAACCTCTGTCTTACTAATAAATAAATAATTTAGCTTTTGAGAAAAAGTACAGAAATTGAGTTGATTTCCATTTAACATTCTCCAAGAATGATGCTTCTTTTAAAGTATTGATATTATGAAATTGTGAGTATATGTTAGAAGTGGGTATATGTATATATAGCCTCTGGTATACCATCAGGATCTGTTGGACTATTTATATTTTTTTTCCTTTTTTTTTTTAGGGAAGATACCAGTATTTTAGGAATTTATATGCAAGGAGACTCCGTAATACAGTGTCTGGTTTCTTTTTCTTGATTGTAGTTTTCTCATATTTGATAGGACAGTGAGAACATGCGAGGGGGTGGGAAAAAGACATCTGTATCACTGCCTTACTACTCCTGAGCTGCCGCCCCCCCCCCCCAAGTGGGGACTGAGAGCTTGAACCTCGGTCCTTGTGCATGGAAATGTGTAATCTAAGTGCGCCACCACCCAGCCCCTGATGTGTACATTTCTTAACTCTGCTCAGAACATGTTAGTTGTCATGTTTCAAGAAGCTTTGTTGATAGAATTGCAGTTGCTAGTGGGTCCTGAATTAATCTACTGTGAATTCAGTTTGAGATTATTTTTTAATTATTTTTTAATTTTATTTATTCCCTTTTGTTGCCCTTGTCGTTTTATTGTTGTCATTATTATTGTTGTTGTCGTCATTGTTGGATAGGACAGAGAGAAATGGAGAGAGGAGGGGAAGACATTGAGGAGGATAGAAAGATAGACACCTGCAGACCTGCTTCACCGCTTGTGGAGTGACTCCCCTGCAGGTGGGGAGCCGGGGCTCGAACCGGGATCCTTATGCTGGTCCTTGTGCTTTGTGCCACCTGTGCTTAACCCGCAGCGCTACAGCCCGACTCCCTGAGATTATTTTTAACACTTGGATTTTGAAAAGGAGTTTTGTGATGAATTTTTTTTCAGTTAACAGTAGTTAAGCTCATAAAGCTCATTGGCTATGATACTCCCACAGCTCAACATTTGATGAAATTAAATTTTTATTTCTACATCTACATTCTAACCCTTTTTACTATTTCATTTATTTGTTTGTTGGATAGAGACAGAAATTGAGAGAGAAGGGAGAGACGGAGGAGAGGGGGGGGACATCGGTAGCATTGCTTCATCACTTGTGCAGCTTCCCTCCCTGTAGCTGAGGACTGAACCCAAATCCTTGTGTACTGTCATATGTACTCTACTGTTGTGCCACCACCCAGCTCCTGAATTACATTTTCAGACTGATGCTTGAATAGCCTGGGAATGATGATTAAAAACTAGGATGGGGCTGGGGGATCCTGGTGTTCCTGTAGCAGGTTGAGTTCACATGGTGCAAAGTGCAGGGACTGGATTAAGGATCTCAGTTTGAGCCCGGGCTCCCCACCTGCTGGTGGGTGGTTTCACAAGTAGTGAAGCAGGTAGGCAGATATTTATCTTTCTCTCCCCCTCTCTGTCTTCCCTCCCTCTCTGGATTTCTTTCTATCTTAAAAATAACTTGGTTAGGGAGCTAGGTGATAGTATACTGGGTTAAGCGTATGTAGTGTGAAGTACAATGACTCATGCAGTGATCCCAGTTCGAGTCTCCTGCAGGTGGAGTCACTTTGCAAGCTGGGAAGTAGATCTGCAGGTGTCTTTCTCTCCTCCTCTCTACCTTTCCTCAAATTTTTCTGTTCTATTCAACAGCAGTAGTAACAACAATAACAGCAGCAGCAGTGGACAAAAGATGGCCACCAGGAGCGTTCAGTTTGTAGGTTGTGTCAGTACCATCCCCAGAGATAACCCTGGAAGAAAAAAGAAAGAAACAAACAAAAAACTGGGATAGGTGGGCCTTGGAAGGTGCCTGCTTTGACATAGGATTCAGTCAGATTCCAGATCTGTCACATAGCACTGAGGGAAGCTTCAGTGAGTGCTGCTGTGGTATGTGGCTCACTTGCTCTCTTTCTCTTTCTCACACACTCCCCACCCTTGCACCCCCCACCCCCACTTTGCCTTTCCCTTTCTGTCTGGGAAAAAGATAAACAGAAAGTTATCACAGACCTGTGAAAATCCCGGAAAAAAAACAAAACAAAAAACTAGCATGGGACTAATCTTGAGAATGTAAAATGAAAGGTTCACTATTTCAAAACAGGAAGGAACTTTCTTCCCTTCATTTCTACCTCCAACAAAAATCTGTCTTTTTAAATTATTTTTTGCATATATTTCTCTCGTAGGTATGATTTGGTAGCTACAGAATTTGGGATGTTTAAATGAATCTTTTCCTATTTTGTCTTTAGGTCGTGTCTTCTTCCTAACGTGCATGAGACATTTAACTGAAAACTCAGTACAAATAATGAACTACTGGAAGTTTATAAAGAGTTTTATAGAGATTCTTTGCTTTTGTAAGTACATATGAATTCATATAAGCACATATCAGGAAGTCTTAACAAGGTTAAACATTTTTTTTGTTTTATTTTTGAAACTGCCAGGTAGTGCTATTAGTTACTAGTAGTGTGGTATAAGTACTGTATGTCTGTTTGCTATAACTTGATTTTTAAACTGTCTACACTGTGAAAGCTTAGGGAAATATTTGGAATTTATATTTAAGTTACAGAAGAAAAAATGATCTGAATTTGTGGTTAAGACTGTGTTGTTTATCTTTTTTAAAAATATTTATTTAATTTATTTATTACCTTTTGTTGCCCTTGTTGTTTTATTGTTGTGGTTATTATTGTTGTTGTAGTTGTCGGATAGGACAGAGAGAAATGGAGAGAGGTGGGGAAGAAAGAGAGGGGGAGAGAAAGATAGACACCTGCAGACCTGCTTGACAGCCTGTGAAGCAACTCCCTTGCAGGTGGGGAGCCGGGGGCTCGAACCGGGATCCTTGCGCTGGACTGTGTTGTTTATCTTATTCCTCAAGAATATCTATTCTTTCTTCACATGTATGCTTCAAAGTGATGACTGTTTTTGGGATAGTCATATCACAGATAAGCAGCATTCAAAGAAAACAAACGGTGCACTGGTTGAAACAGATCTATGAAAGGTAACGTTTCTAAAGTGTTCAGTGGGCTTGGATGGGATAAAAGTGGGAGAATGCCAACTGCGTTTGGTAGTAGTTAGAATCATCAACTAGTAACATCTGCACCTTCAAGTGCAGAGGGAGCTTTTAGGATGGCATGATAGGGTTATTTTTGGAAAGTCTTGAAGATCAAGTAGATTCGATGGCATACAGGATTGCACACTCCAACATGAGGTCCTGAGTTTAATCCCTGGCATCACATGTGGTAGAGTGATGCTCTGGTTCTTTCTCATTGATAAATATTTAAGTAAATAAATGTTGAGTTGAGTTGAGTTGAGTTGTGTTATAGCCACACTAGGGGGGGTTTCTGTTTTTTTTCCCTTCTAGTGGGCACATATTTGAGCAAGACTATATTCACATTGGTGTTTGAGGAAAACTTGTCTGGGATGACTTGAAGAATCTTGGTTAGGTTAGAGTCAAAGGGTAATAGATGCTGACCGTGCAATGTGCCATTGCAAACTTTTCCTGTGTACTAGCTATGTTATATTTTAAAATCAACCTTTTGATGTGGTGCTATTGATATCTTCTGTTTCAAGAGACTGAGTTACAAGAAGTTTAGTATGTTGTTTAGGCAACCCACTGATTTGTGGGCAGTAAACAGTCATACTTTGAAGAGCAGCACCATGCCTCATTCAACAAGTTCCAACTGCTGGAAATTTGGGGGTGGCCTCATATTTCCTTAGCGTTTTACCAGCAATGCTGCAACAAGTATTCTTGCATGTGTCTTTGCACATATTTTGTAGCACTGTTTTTCTGTAGAAGGAACTAGAAGTGAAACTGAATCCCTGGATTAAAATGCCCCTTAAACAAATGGTATAGGAGGCCTGGAGAAAGGGTACTGAGTGGCTGTGGATAATGGATCACTCTTGTTATGCAGTGTGAGAGGGGGAGAGAAAAAAAGACACCTGCAGACTTCCTTCACTGCCTGTGAAAGGACTCCCCTGCAGGTGGGGAGCTGGGGGCTGAAACCTGGATCCTTAGGTTGGTCCTTAAGCTTTGGGCCACCTGCGCTTAAACCAGATGTGCTGCTGCCCAACTCCTCGTGCAGAAGCTTTTTAATATGATGTAGTCCCATAGGTTTATTCTTGCCTTAGTTTTCTTTGCAATTGGATTTATTTCATTGAGGATGTCTTTAAACATTATGTGGAAAGATGTTCTGCCAATATTTTCCTCTAAGTATCTGAAAGTTTCTGGTCGAACATCCAAGTCCTTGATCCACTGGAATTTACTTTTGTGTTTGGTGAAATATAGTGGTTCAGTTTCATTCTTCTGCATGTTTCAACCCAGTTTTTCCAACACCATTTGTTGAAGAGACTGTCTTTTCCCCATTTAATAGTCTGGGCTCCTTTGTCAAAGATTAGATGTCCATAGGTATGGAGGCTCGCTTCTGGGCTCTCAATTCTAATCCACTGGTCAGTGTGTCTATTCATTTTCCAGTATCAAGCAGTTTTGATGACAATGGCCCTATAATACAGTTTGAAATCTGTGAGTGTGATGCCTCCGGTTCTGTTCTTTTTCTCAAGATTGTTTTGGCAATTCTAGGTCTTCTCTGGTTCCAGATAAACATTTGTCGCCTTTGTTCTATTCTCCTAAAAAATGTGGTTGGGATCTTGATGGAGATATCATTAAATTTGTAGATGGCTCTGGGTAGTATATTCATTTTGATGATGTTAATTCTTCCAACCCATGAACATGGAATATCTTTCCACTTCTTTGTGTCTTTTTCAATTTCCTTGAGTAGTGACTCATAATTTTCAGTGTACAAGTCTTTCACTTCTTTGGTTAGGTTTACTCCTAGATATTTTATTGTTTTTGTTGCTATAGTAAAAGGAATTGATTTCTGGATTTCAATTTCTTCTAGTTTAGTGTTAGCATACAGGAATGCCACTGCCTTTTGAATGTTAATTTTATAGCCTGATACCTTACTGTATGTCCTGATGATTTCCAAAAGCTTCTTGCTGGATTCCTTAGGTTTGAGTTCTTTTTTTTTTGAAGGTTTTGTAGAATTCATTTGTTAAACCATCTTGCCCTGGTCTTTTATTCTTGGGAAGGTTATAATAACTGTTTCAATTTTGTTAGTTGTGATGGGCCTGCTCATATTATTTAGTTCCTCTTTATTTAATTTTGTATGTTTGTAGGTATCTAAGAAGTTGTCCATTTAGTCCATGTTCTCTAACTTGGTGGCATATAGTTGTTCATAGAAACCTCACATGATATGTTGAATTTCTGCTGTCTTTTTTTGATATCTCCTCTTCAATTTACAATCTGATTTATTTTGGTCTTCTCCCTTTTTTTTTTTCAATTTTGTTAGTCTGGCTAAAGGTTTGTGGATTTTGTTTACTCTTTTGAAGAACCTATGTTTACTTTCATTGATCTTTTTTTATAGTTTTCTTATTTTCAGTGTTATTTATTTCTGTCCTAACTTTAGTGATTTCTGTCCTTCTGGTTGTTTTAGGTTTCCTGTATTCATCTTTTTCTAGGTCTTTAAGGTGTGAAGTCAGGCTGTTTCTTTGTGCTTTTTCTTGTTTCCTAATGTGTGCTTATATGGCTGTCAGCTTCCTTCTCAGTACTTCCTTAGCTGTATCCCAAATGTTTTGATAGCTTGTGTCTTCATTTTCATTGAGTCTAGAAATATTTTGATTTCTTCCTTTATTTCCTCTTTGTCCCAGTAGCTGTTAAGTAGTGTACTCTTGAGCTTCCACATTTTGGGACCATTAGTAATTTTTTTCTTGATTGTTAAGTGTTTCATACCACTGTGGTTTGAGAAGATGCTTGGAATGATTTCAATGCTCTTGAATTTGCTGATGCTGTCTTTGTGGCCTAAAATGTGGACTGTCCTTGAGAATGACCCATGTGGACTTGAGTAGAATGTGTATTAGTTTCTTGTGGTGAAAGACTCTGAATATGTCCAATGGTTCTAGATTATTTATCTCTTCATTTAGCACCTTCATTTCTTTTACTTATTTATTTATCTATTTATTTAGTTGTTTTTTATTGATGTAGTTATTATTGTTATTGATGTCATCATTGTTAGATAGTATAGAGAGAAATAGAGATATTGGGGAAGACAGAGAGAGAGACAGAAAGACACCAGCAGACCTGCTTCACCACCTGTGAAGTGACTCCACTTCGGGTGGGGAGTCGGGGGCTTAAACTGGGACCCTTATGCTGGTCTTTGCACTTTGCACTACTTGCACTTAATCTGCTGCACAACCGCCCGTCTCCCTATCTCCTTCATTTCCTTAGTGATTTTCTGCCTGTATGATCTGTCATGTTGAGAGAGTGGGGTGTTGGATACCCCAATATTACTGTGTTGTTGTCTGTATATTACTGTACCTCTTTCAGTACATGTTTGATGTATTTAGATGACTTCTCAATAAGTGCATGTTAATAATGTTAAATCCTCTTGATTGATTGATCCTCTGTGAGTTAGGTAGTGTCCATCCATATCTTTTTAACTTTTATTCATTTTAAAATCTATCGTGTCAGATACGATAATAGCTGTTCCTGCCCTTTTTTGTGTGCCATTGGCTTGTATGACAGTTTTCCATTCTTTCACTTTGTATGTGTTTGTCTTGTGGAATTAGGTGGGTTTCGTATAGACAACATATAGTTGGGTTCTGTTTTCTGATCCATCTTCGTACTCAATGCCTTTTAATATGTGAATTTAGGCAATTGACATTTATTGATATCATAGGCTGAAAATATTTTAACATCATTATTGTAGATTCTTAGAGTGATCTGATAGATGGCATGTTTATGGTGGTCTGTTTATAGGAGGCCTTTCAGAACTTATTTCAGGGCAGGTTTGGTGATAGTTGGTTCTTTCAACTATTGCTTATCTGAGAAGGTTTTTATGCTTCCATCTAATCTGAATGGCAGTCTATCAGGATACAGTAGTCTTGGTTGAAAGCCTTTGTCATTAAGCACTCGATAAATATCTTGTTATTCTCTTTTGGCCTGCAGTGTTTGTGTGGAGAAGTCTGCTGCTAATCTTATGGGTTTTCCTCTGTAGGTGACTCTTTGTTTTTTCTCTTGCAGCCTTAAGGATATTTCTTTATCCTTTTTCCTTTCCATTCTAAATATCATGTGTCTTGTTGTCTTTAAGTCTGGGTTAATTCTGTTTGGGACCCTCTGGGCTTCTTAAACTTTTATGTGTGTAGAGTAGGGAAGTTCTCAGCTACTATTTACTGAAGAATGATTTCTTCCCTTCCTCCTCTTCCTCTGGTAAGCCAATAATACATATATTATTATTATTTTAATTTTTTAATTTTTAATTTATAAAAAGGAAACATTGACAAAACCATAGGATAAGAGGGACCAACTTCACACAATTCCCACCACCAGAACTCTGTATGACATCCACTCCCCTCCCCTGATAGCTTTCCTATTCTTTAACCTTCTGGGATTATGGATGCAAGGTCAATATGGACTACAGAAGGTTGAAGGTCTGGCTTCTGTAATTGCTTTTCCACTGAACATGGGCATTGACAGGTCCATCCATACTCCCAGCCTGTCTCTTTCCTTAGTGAGGAAGGACTCTGGGGGAAGCAGAGCTCCAGGACACATTGTTGGGGTTGTCTGTCCAGGGAATTCTGGTTAGCATCATGCTAGCATCTGGAACCTGGTAGTTGAAAAGAGAGTTAACATACAAAGCCAAACAAATTGTTAACCTATCATGAACCTAAGGGCTGAAATAGTGCAGATGAAGAGTTGGGGGCAGGGTCCTCCATTTTGTAGATAGCTAGTAGGCATATTTTAGTTAAATTTGAAAGGGCTTGTGGCTATGCTAGTTTGATGGGCCTAGACCTCTAATAAATACTTCTCTCCATTTTTATGGGTCATTTCTGATAGCAACAACTCAATAGACCTCTTTGTGGGCCCCCATAGGACCTTGCCCTCAACTTGGATCAACAGTGATAGAGAGTGCAGGGGAGATAGCATACTGGTTATACAAACAGACTCTCATGCTTGAGGCTCCAAAGTCCCAGGTTCAATCCCCCTGAGCACCACCATAAACCAGAGCTGAGCAGTGCTCTGGTATTTCTCTTTATCTCTCTCTCTCTCTCTCTCTCTCTCTCTCTCTTCTCTCTTCCTCTCTTTCTCTCTCTTACTCTGTGTATTCATCTCTATCAAAAATAAAATAAATAAAATATATTTTAAAAAATGGTAGAAAGTATTCTTTCCTCCAAAGGGAGGATGGACAACATGCTCTATGCTACATCTGAGGAAGATGGATTGATATTGGAGCAACATGGAATGTTCCTACTCAGGACCACAGAATGTGATCTCAGATTTAGAGGGATACAGAGGTCACATAGGCTCCTAAACTCAATATGGGCCCCAGATCACATGAAATCGATGGTGTTTATAGTCAGCAATATTTATACACCTTTCCCATATTTGGGAGCTAGTCTCTTTCCTGATCCAGATTTCTGGTCCTTTTTACAGCCATGACATCATCTCCCTAGAAAATAACTTGGGTCCACTGGCATATCAGATTTCAGGCTCAGGGACAAAAAGGAAAAAAAAAAACGCGTATATTATTTCGTTTGAAGTCATCCCATAGGTCTCTGTTGTTTATGTCAGTATCTCTTAATGTCATTTTGAGATCTCTAATTTCATTTTTAGTTGTCTCTAAGTCATCCTCCAACTTGCTCATTCTGTCTTCAGCCTCATTTATTTTATTCTCTCTCCCCTCTACTGTTTTCTGGAGTTCATCTATTTTTTAAATATATTTTTTTATTTCTTTCTTGGGGAATTAATGTTTTACATTCAACAGTAAATATAATAGTGTGTACATGCATAACATTCCCCAGTTTCCCATATAACAATACAGCCCCCACTAGGTCCTCTGTCATCCTTCTTGGACCTGTATTCTCCCCACCCACCCACCCCAGCGTCTTTTACTTTGGTGTGAGAGTTCATCTATTTTGTTATCCTGTTCTGATACTGTTTTGGCTTCTCCAGCCTGTTGTGTTCTTAGCTCAGCTATTTCAGCTTTCATCTCTCTAATAACCTTGAGATAATTAGTGTTTTCTTCCAGTGTCTCATTTGTTGTTTCTGCATATCTGGTGAGAATTCTTTCAAACTCTTTACACACTCCTGTCACTATTTCCTTAACTAGTGTTTGGATGTTGACCTCATTATTTTGTGCCTCACCCTTTGGGGCCCTTTTAGTTGGACTGTGGTCCTGGTTAATTTTCCCAATATTTATTCTTGTTGGTTTAACCATTCTATACAGTATATTATGAGGTCTCTCTCTCAGCACTTTTCAAATTACTGCAGGGGAGTCGCTTTACAGGTGGTGAAGCAGGTCTGTAGGTGTCTGTCTTTCTCTCCCCCTCTCTGTCTTCCCCACCTCTCTCCATTTCTAAGTGTCCTATCTAACAATAACACCAGCAATAACAACAATAACTACAACAACAATGAAAAAACAACAAGGGCAACAAAAAAGGAACATAAATAAATAAATAAACAAATAAAATATTTAAAAAAAGAGCGAGAAAGAGGCAGAGTGATGGGTGTGGGTAGATAACATAATGGTTATGCAAACAAACTGTCATGCCTGAGTCTCCAAAATCACAGGTTCAATCCCCCGCACCACCATAAGGCAAAGTTGATTAGTGCTCTGGTAAAAAGAGAGAGAGAGAGAGAGAGAGTGAGAGAGAGTGAGAGAGAGAGGCAGGCAAAGTGAAGAGACCACAGCACCAAAGCTTCCTTTAATGCTATGGGGACTCAGCTTCAGGCTGGGTTATGCACATCGCAAAGCAACACACTTTCCAAGTGAGATATTTCACTGGCACTGGCTCTCTCTCTCTATCTCTCTATCTCTCTCTATCTCCCTCTTCCTCTCTCCCTCTTCCTCTCTCTCTCTCACTCTCTCCCCCATATATATATATATATATATATATATAATATAGTCCAGGAGAAGTGAAATAATATACAAGACAATGTCATCTTTAAGATTTGCTTTTAATGAGCAGAATCAGAAATGTATAGATTTTCATATTTTGTTCAGTAGCAAAAATTACCAGATGGAAGCATTTCAGTTGTTGGATAGATCAGACATTGAATACAAAGAGGCAAGACGCTTGAGTTTGGTGGCTAGTCTGAGGTTGGGTGAGAATATTGTCTGAATGAATGGTGTCAGAGTAGAGAAAAGGGCTAGATATTCAGATAAGGGCAGGGAGTAGCTCCCATTATTATGGAAAAAATATGTGCCTAAAATTAACTATTTACCTCCATCCATCTTTTCCAGGGCATATATATATATATATATATATATATATATATATATATATATATATATATATATTTATGTTTAGCACAGAGCCTGAGTAACCTCTAAGTCCCTGTTGGTCTTAGCTTATACCTCATGGTCACATCTGAGGACCATTGCAGGCTGTACTCATTCCAGGATCAATCTTTTTCAAGTGGAAGGGCAGGATACCCTCAGCTTCCCTTCAGAGTCTGGGGCTATCTCTACCATCATTGCTTTATGGTAGAGCTAAGGTCCTGGAAGGCCCCCAAGAGGCTGTTCCTTATGGAAGTGACCAGCAGTAGTGGAGATAGGGACCTTATAGTGTTCAAGGCCCAGTATATGTGTATGGGAATCCAAGGATTCCCTAAGTAGGGCCCCTGATGATCAGATGGTACGATATTGACCAAACAGGCCATTACTAAGTGGGCCAGTCTCTTGCCCTTAACCAACTTTTGTAGTCCTTTCTTTATCTGATGATCTTACATTTTCTCTCAGTTGTTCAGGCATTGAGTATCATTTGTTGAGTTCAACCAGAGTTAGGTTTTGGGGATGTGTCTTCTTAGGACCTTTCTGTTAGGCTGCCCTGCTAATTTGGTCTCAATCCAATCAATTAAAGTTTAAAAAATATTTTATTCAATTTTATTGAGAGTTAGAATGAAAGAAATCACAGTACTGAAGCATCCTTTCTGGTTGCATCTATGTCACCTGTCCCTGCAAAATGTTTATGGGTGCATGTATTCATCATTGCTACCTGAGACTGCAGTGTCATTGGTTCAGACTGCAAACCAAGTACAAAAGCTCAGGAGAAAAGACTGGGAAGAAGGATTTTGAAATTCTCAATACATACCATGTATATAAAGAATTAACTGTAAATCTCAAAATATTCTAAAAAGTAGACTATGTGAAGTATATTCTCTCAGTGTTGATAGAAATGACAGATCTGGAAAGTTAACATGTAAAATTAAAATAATTTTAAGGGGACTAGGTGGTGATGCACCAGGTTGAGCACACGTGTTACAATGCACAAGGGCCCAGGTTCAAGCCCCTGGTCACTACCTGAGGGGGAAAGCTTCATGAGTGGTGAAGCAGCGCTGCAGGTGTCTTCTCTGTCTCCTTCCTTCTCAATTTCTCTGTCTCTATCCAATAGTAATAAATACATAATTTAGAATAATTTTAAAAGCATTGAAAAATCTCAGACCAGTTATGTATAGTGAATGTGTTTTTTAGAGCATTTAAACACATTTATGGTTTTTCTCATTTGCTTGAAAATTTAAGAAGGGTTTTGATATTTGCAGTAAATATTCGAGTTATTAGGATCACTTTTCTAAAAACTAGGTTTTTTTTTGTCTCAGTGTCTTATTTAATAAGTTAGTTAATTTTTTGGTCAAGCTTCCTTGTTTGTTTAGCAGCTAGAACACAGACTTGCATATTTAAGGCCCTGGGTTCAACCTTCAGCTCTGTAATTCTGCAGTGATGCTTTGGTCTCTCCAAACTAAATTCAAAACCAAAGTAAAACATCTAAAAGTTTTACAGTTATAGAAAGTTCAGGTAATTGGATAAAAGATTGTAACTTCATTGTATGTTTTTCTTAAGAGGTATAATCTGTAGAAGTGGCCATTTATAGATCTTTCTTTGGTGAAATTTTCAGGAAATGTTAAAACCTGCCAGGGGCCAGCCCCAGCAGGTCTCAGGGATCCCAAAGGAGGGGTGTTGGCCAAGAATGAGAGATGAGTGAGTTGATGCTGAATCAAGCTCAGGCAGACATCTCTGTCATGCTCAAGCAGAACTTTATTTTTATAGTCTCATAAGGCATAGATCATTAATACAGAAATCACCAAGGTATAGATTATTAAAACAAAAATCACCAAGTAAGCACAGCACAGGTAGGGAACATCTGCTTTGTGGAATATTCACATTCCAGGGGCACTTTTCTCCCTAGAGATCACATCACAGTTTCTAGGTCTTTTGTTATTTCCTGTACCTATGTGCTAGTCAGATGTCCTTTTGATTAAGATTAATATTCTCCCTATTATGTATGTTTATGCCATCCTCTTGCCCCTAGGCATCGGAAGCTGTGGTTCATAGAAAATTCAAGCTTGTTATGTTTCTAGGGGCCTTAAACAAATTGAACAGCCCATTTTTCATATATTCTGTTCCATTGTTTTATCAAGGAGTTTTGTTTTGTTCCTTACTGAGAATGCAGCAAGGTGATACTTAATTTTACCCCATAAAATTAAGCTTGCTTTTTTGTATGCTCATTATGTGACCTAGATTCTCATGTACTATTCCTGTATAAGGAAGTGGGAGCATGGTGGGTGGTAGCTTAAAAGGCCCATTGTATGTATCTAGGCAAGTACCTTAACTTTCCATTTATTAATTAGGCTATGTAAGGTGACCCCTCCACTGTGGGAACCACCAATCTTTCTCTATGTTTTAGGGGGACTACTAAAGGAAGTGGTGTAGATAAATGGGGAAACAATTCTTCCTCTTGGAGTCTCCTGAAAAATTCTGCATTACTGATATTCCTTGTTCCATTATGATCAGTCTTACAGGGTGCAATGCAAGTTTTGTCATTACTTTTGTTATTGATCAGGCTCTGAGCCTGGCCATAGGTAAATATTATTAAGACCACACAGAGCTTAATCCAAGACCTATACATGGCAAAAGGCAAGATGGTTTCAGTTTATCCTGGAGATTCCAGCAAGCTGAACTTCCTGCAAAGCTGGTAGTGTGTCAAGCAGGTCGCATGACAGTGCCTGTGCCATCTCCCCCTTTTTTATTTTGTAAATGAAACTTTCATGTTTCATTGAAATGGCTTTGATGCTGTGCCTTAGCACTCACTGAGCTCTTATGGTTGTTTTTGCTTTAATTTTAACTATGATTAATTATCCCTAAGCAAGCTTCCTGGAGTAGCTATTGTTTCTAAAAGGTGAGTTTTTATGAAGCAAATTAACAGTCTACCCCTATTCTATAAGCTTCTCAAGGCTGTGGGAAGAACCCACTGCTCTCTATATTTCCCTCTAAACTTTTCTGCTAGGGGTGTAGGTACTGGGATGATAAAGGGGCGGGGGAGCTAGGAATTGCCTTACAGACAGCTTATCTGATAATTGGCCCATTGCTGTTTTGGACCTCTTTAGTCTGGGGGTCTTTAAGGGGTTGTTTTTTGTTAAACAGCATTCTCCTTAGGAACTTGCTGTTTTCTCAGTTGTCAGTTGGAAATTAACCAATAAATCTTATAAAATAGCCAATAATACCCAATATTAATATCATGATTAGTGGAACAAAAAGGCAGAGTGCTTTTGGTTCATTCCAGGGCCACTCACCTTGCAGAGGCCCCCCACCATGCTTGGATCTTGTCAGATAGCTGGTGTGACTTCGCCTTCCCTAAAAACTGGTCCTTAAAGTCTTTAAAACCATTCTTCCCTCAGAGTTAACATTGAAAATCTTTTATCTGATACTTGCTCTCATTCATTGATTTCTCTCTTTTTATTCTGTCAACTTCCAGCTATACTAATTTAATACAATTTAGAAAAAGCTACTTTTTATGGTGGGGGAAATGTTATGTGATGATTTGTATTTTTATTTAGCAATATGGTAAAAACTCATTCTTTACAGTTAAAAAAGCAAACTTTCAAATAATAACACACACACATATATATATGTATGTGTATATATATATATATACACATACATATATATACATATATATATATTTAAGCTAGAACACTGCTCAGCTATGGTTATGGTGGTGTAGAGGATTAATTCTGGGCAAATAAAAATTATTCTGGGCAAATAAAAATTATAAAAATACATTTATTGGGAGTCAGGCGGTAGCGCAGTGCGTTAAGCACACGTGGTGCAAAACGCAAGGACCGGCTTAAGGATCCCAGTTCGAGCCCCAGCTCCCCACGTGCAGGGGAGTCACTTTATAGGTGGTGAAGCAGGTCTATAGGTGTCTATCTTTCTCTCCCCTTCTCTGTCTGAACTACTCTGCAAGGACTACTGAGCATCATTCTGGTACATGTGAAACTAGGGATCAAGATTTCGGACCTTATGCTTTCAAGCCCAGTATTTCATTCCCGACCCCACCTAACAAGCCACTTAATTTATTAATTAACATGAAACTGAGAGAACAGGGCATTGCTCCGGCAATCCAGGCATTGAACTCAAGACCTCATGCTTAAGACTCCAACACTGTTAGCCATCTCCCAGTCTGCTTCAGAACTGATTTTTAAAGGGTTGAATTTATTCCATAGGTGGTAGACCATTATATTCACATGACAGAAGCCACAGTGCCACTCCAGTAGGTGTGTGTGGCACTGGGAATTGAATCAGGAGCCTCCTGCATGCAAGTCCTGCACTCTACCAATGGAGCTATTTCCCTGACTGCTTATATCAAAACTTGCTTTCTTTAACTGCATTTACACTGGAAGTTCTTACTTATTTATGAATTAATTTATATGGACCCCAGTTAGGCTTGAAATATGTGTATATGTTCTTTTTTTTTTTTTCCAGGAGAAGGGAGCCAGCATCCTTTTGGAGCCATGAATATGGTGTGGACTCCATCTGTTGCTCAGATTGGAATTTCAGTGGAATTACTGGATAGCGTGGCTCAGCAAACTCCTGTAGGCAATGCTGCTGTGTCCTCAGTTGACTCCTTCACTCGGGTAATGTCATCTTATTTCCTTACTCCTTTAAAAAACAATATATACTTTAAAAATAAGCCTGGTGGGGAGTCGGGTAGTGAGTTAAGCACACGTGGCACAAAGTGCAAAGACTTGCATAAGGATACCTGTTCGAGCCCCCGGCTTCCCACCTGCAGGGGAGTCACTTCACAGGTAGTTAACCAGGTCTGCATGTGTCTATCTTTCTCTCCCCTTCTCTGTCTTCCCATCCTCTCTCCATTTCTCTCTGTGCTATGTAACAATAATAATAACTACATCAACAATGAAAAATAAGGACAACAAAAGGGAAAATAAATAAATATAAAAAATTTATATAGTAAAAAATAGCCTGGTACTGGAAAGTTAAAAAAATGAAGGTGGATATATGACATTAATTACTGACTTTATGAATGCTTTTAGTTTATTTGTATATGCTTAAGTATCTTAGTATTTGTAAATGTTTTGATGAGTTTTTTTTAACATTTATTTGTATGTGTGCTAGAACAAGAGAACTCTGTTTATAGTGATTTTTATGACATTTAGGCTTAACTATTATACTTTACATATATGTTCTAAATTTTAAAAATTATTTTATTTATTTTATTTTTGAGAGAGTTGCAGAGAGAGAAAGACACAGAGAAACACCAGAGCAAGACACAGCTCTGGCTTATTGTGATGCGGGGGATTGAACCTGGGACTTTGGAGCCTCTTTGCATAAACATTATCCTACTTACTTTTTTTTTTCTCTTCATTTTACTTACTGATGAGAGCATATGGATGAGAGAGAGAGAGAAAACAAGAAAATCTTTGGTGTATATAGTGCCAGTGCTCAATCTCAGACCCTCTGTGCACACAGGTCTGATGCTATCACGTTCATCCTCACTACTTCCATTTTTTTTTAAGATAAATATTGGGCTATAAGTAGCTTAGCAATCTACACAACAGACTTTCATGTAAAAGGCCCCAGAGGTCCAGAGCTGAGCAGTTCTCTGTTTTTTTTTTTTTTTTTTTTTTTTTAAACCAGAGCACTACTCAGTTCTGGCTTATGGTGGTGCGGGGGATTGAACCTGGGACTTTGGAGCCTCAGGCATGAGAGTCTCTTTGCATAACCATTATGCTATTTACCCTCTGCCCTGCTTTCTTTTTTAAATATAATTTATTTAATTGTTTTCCCTTTTGTTGCCCTTGCGTTTTATTGTTGTAGTACTTATTATTGTTGTTATTGATGTCATCATTGTTAGACAGGGCAGAGAGAAATGGAGAGAGGAGGGGGAGACAGAGAGGGGGAGAGAAAGGTAGACACCTGCAGACCTGCTTCATTCACTGCCTGTGAAATGACTCCCCTGCAGGGTGGGGAGCCGGGGGCTCGAACTGGGATCCTTATGCTGGGTCTTGCACTTTGCGCCATGTGTGTTTAAGCACTGCGCTACCAACCGACTCCAAGCAGTTCTCTTCTTAAAAAGAGAAAAGCAAAATTACACATATGGTCCACTGCCCTTCCGTTTCCCTCCTTATATCTGCTCTGTGTCTTTTTTTTTAATGATAAGAAATTTATTTATTTATTTATTTATTTATTTATTTATTTATTTATTGTGCCTTCAGGGTTATCACTGGGACATGGTTCCTGCACTACAAATCCACTGCTCTTGGAGGTCATTTTTCCCATTTATGTTGCCCTTGTTGTTGTTATTGTTGGATAAGATAGAGACATCGAGAAGGGAGGGGAAGACAGAGAGGGAGAGAAAGGTAGATACCTGCAGACCTACTTCACCACTTGTGAAGCGACACCCAAAACGCCACCACCACCACCACCACCACCCTCCCCCCTTGCAGGTGGGTACCCTGGAACTCGAACTGGGATCCTTATGTAGTCCTTGTTCTTTGCCCCATGTGCGATTAACCTGCTGTGCTACCACCCTACTCCCTTGATAAGACCTTTTTATCTGTGTTCCAGTGGATAGTGGCATTACTTCTAGATCTGGAATCTGTACCATAAATCAGTACATTTATCTATGTGTGTGAGTTTCTTTGTATTTGAAATGCCTGGAAGCATTTGTCCTGTGAATACTGACATCCTAGTGCCTTCTGGTATGTCGATTACATGGAGCAGTCTGCAGCCTAGAGGAGGGCTCACACCAAGCTGGCACCTTGATCTTGAACTTGCAGTCTCCAGAATTGTGAGAAATCTTGTGTTACCATCTACCCAGTCTGAGGTCATTTGTGATAGCAGTTGAATGGGAAAAGATACACTGACACTTATTTTTTTATTAATAAATGTCATATATATATGTTAACCCAGGCAAGCTAAATTCTGGTAATATGCCAAGTTATCTTCTGTTAAGTTCAGTTATTAATGGAGAGCTCAGCTAGCGTTTAGGCAGTTTAGATTTGGAGAATACTGAAGAAACTAAATTTCTCCTGTTATCTCTTCTGAAAGGTGAAGGAAACCCAAAGAGCTCATGCAGAAAGGCATCTTAGCAGTTTTATTGTGACTGGATTTGGGAAAGGCAAATTCAATGAGCTGTCATAGAAGACAAGGTATGAATGAATACGAGTAAACAGTATGTGTAAGGCAAGAAATAGTCTCCATTTTCTGGATCCAATACACTAGAAAACATAATACAGTTTGCAGCTGATGTCCCAGTACCCCCCAGAGTACTTTTTTCCAAATCTGTCTTTAAAAATATAAATTTATCTTTATTTTACTTGTTAAAAGAGAGAACCAGAGCCTCACTCCAGCATGTACACTACCATGTACTGACTGAACTTGGAGCCTCATGCTTGTGTCCAACAATTTCGCCACTGTGTCAGCTCCTGGATCACCTTTATTTTTATTTATTTTTTGACCAGAACTTTATTTAGCACTGGTTTAAAGTGGTGCCAGAGATTCATTGGGACCCCAGAGCCTCAGACATAAGAGTCTTTTGCAATGAGGATCCTGGTTAGGGCCCCTGGATTCCCACCTGCAGGGGAGTCGCTTCACAGCCGGTGAAGCAGGTCTGCAGGTGTCTGTCTTTCTCTCCCCCTCTCTGTCTTCCCCTTCTCTCTCCATTTCTCTCTGTCCTATCCAACAACAACAACATCAATAATAACTACAACAATAAAACAAAGAGGGCAACAAAAGGGAATAAATAAATATTAAAAATGCAAAAAAATATCTTTTGCATAACCACTATGCAATCTCCTAACCCAAATTTCCCTTTCCAGTGTTTTTTATGCAACCAAAAACACACAGTACAGTCTTTTCTGAGTCCCTTCCTTCATTTAGCATGTTTCCCGATTTACTCATTTTTAACATGTATAATACATATTTTTTGCTAAAAAATATTTTTTCCATTTCATGATTATGCCACATTTCCCTCAGAAGAACTGGGGCCTCATTTATATGTAATTTCATTGTTCTTAGATTGATTTTTCATTCAGCTAGAAAGGGGGAGAGACAGACAATTCCAGAGCTGCCCCTGTTTCCATGTCACCTTGTACTTGGTGCCAGTGCTTGAGTCCCACCCACACAATTAGACAAGGCATGTCCCCTAGATCGTGAGCTGTCTCTCTAGATGGATAGACTGCATTTTAGCCATACTTTTGGGTTGATTGCATCTTTGGCTGTTATGAGTAATGTTGCTGTGTATATTCATATACAAGGTTTATTTTATTTTTTTGTTTTTGTTTTGTCCTCTCTGGGGCCTCACTTTTCTGTAAAGAAAGGGACAGATACCACAGCAACAAAACATTCCTCAGTGTGATAGTGCCCCCATGTGGTGTAGCAGTAGCTCAAACCTGGGTGGTGCACCTGGCAAAGCAGACACCCTCCCAGGTAAAGTATCTCACTGTCCCCTGTATACATGTTTTTTTAATGGGCATGTGCTGTCATTTCTCTGGCATATATTTTCAAGAATAGAATTATAGGTTCTCTATGCCTAACTTTAAAAATATTTTTGTTAGTGATTTAATATTGATTTACAAAATTATAAGATAACAGGAGCACAGGCACTCAAGGCAGGGGTAAGAACTCTGGGGAAACTCAGTGGAGAGCCATGCTGGCAACAGAAACTCTTCTTCCTTCTAGTGAAGTCAACACTCTTCCTGGGATCTGGTGCCTCCCAAAGAATGACCCACACCCTCTAGCTGACTGATACAAATATGGGATATAAAGTATGTGATGACTGTGTTAAGAAGATAATAAAGGACAGACGGGGTGGGTGGTAGGATAGGTAACATATGGTTATGCAGAGAGATTCTGATGCCTGAGACTCCAAAGTCTTAGGTTCAGTCCCTTGCACCACCATAAACTAGAGCTGATCAGTGCTCTGGTAAGAAAGAAAAAAAATGACAGTGTGATAATAAAATAAAAATTTAAGTCTTCCATCTCTACTTCTCATCAGCAAGGCAGTCACTTTGCAACTAAGTGGGTTACTGTCAGTGAGAGACACATAATAGGGATAAAGTATTGTTTCCCAGGACTGCTAATACAGTTTATACAAAAGTGCTTGTAACTATACAGCATAGCACAAATTATGTGTTATTACAATTATAACGAGTACCTATGATGTCATTTCAGTTGTCCTGATGATAAAAATGATCTTTTATGCTTCTTTTTACTGGGTGGTTAGATGTATAGATGAATTGATAGAAAGATTAGACATACAGAAAGTTATATTCATAGTTAGGGAGACAACATAGTGGCTTTGCAAAAGATTTTCATGCTTGATGATCTGAAGTCCCAGGTTTAGTCCTGAGCACCACCATAAGCCAGAGCTGAGCAGCACTCTAATCTTTCTGTATCTCTATTTTTCTCTCCCATTAAAATAAAATAAAATATTAAAAAAGAGGTCCTATTTATGAACATTCCCTGTTACATAACAAATTACAAAAACTTTTCTTCATCATCTTTGTTCAGGTGAAAGCAAAACTATCAGCCATGCAAGTTAGACTGTGACTGTGGTATGCAGTATATCAGCAATTTCAGAATATGGTACAAAACTTTTTAAAAATTTTTTATGAGAGGGATAGGGGAGAGAGAAAGAACCAGACATCACTGGTACATGTGCTACCGGGGATCGAACTCAAGACCTAACGCTTGAGAGTCCAACACTTTACCTAGTAGGCTAAATCCCATACCACTGGTACAGAACATTTTAACAAGTATCAAGTTATGACTAATTACAAGATAAATTATTAGTTAGAACTATAATTTACAGAGGATGGGCTGTGTTGCATCTGGTTGTGCACATGTTACAATGTGTAAGGACCTGGATTCAAGTCCATGGTCCCCACCTGCAGGGGGAAAGGTTTACAAGTGCTGAAGCTGTGTTGCAGGTTTTTCTCTCTCCCTCTCTATTTCCTTCTTCCATGTCCACTTCTCTTAGTCTCTATTCAATAATAAAAAATATTTTACAAAATGAATTAGAGGGTGGGAGTAAATAGCAAAATGGTTATGCAAAGAGACTCTCATGCCTGATGCTCCAGAGTCCCAGGTTCAGTCCTGCACACCACCATAATCCAGAACTGAGTACTGCTCTGGTAAAAAAAAAAAAAAAAAAAAAAGAATTGTAATTTACAGATATAGAAATTGAGAGATGGAGAGATAGCATAATAGTTATGCAGAGACTCTCTTCCATGAGGTTTTAAAATTCCAGTTTCAGTTCCCCATACACAAGCCAGAACTGTGTTAAATAAAATTAAAAAAAAAAAAAAACTTGAAAGGCAGACATGACAAATGAGCAGCAGAGAAAGGAAGAAAAAGTTTACTCTTCTTAGATTTTAAGTTGAGTTAGAATCTGTGACTCCTCCAGACGCAACCTATGTAATAGGATAACATCTGTGCAAATCATATATCTAAATGCAGGTTTATATTCAAAATGATAACTTAAAGGAACTCATGGAACTCAAAGAGTCTGACACCAAATAACTCAAGTTTGTAAATAGGCAAAACCACTGACCAGATATTCCTCCAAAGAAGATCTACAACAGGATTGTGGGAAAAGTTGAGTACTCACCAGAGAAATGCAAGCCAAAACCTCAGTACCTGCTAGAGTAGATATTATTCAAACAGAAATGAGTGCTGAGAGGAGAAGAAATCAGAGGCCCTGGGTGTACTGTTGATGGGTAGGTAAAGTGGAGCAGTCCCTGTGGAAAACAGACTAGATGTTGCTCACAAAAGGAAAAGTAGAACTACTTCCAAATAAACTCATGTCTAGGCCCTTGAAGATGTCCTTGTACACCCTTGTTCACTGCATAGTTAGCATGAACTTGTCTTGAAAATGATAAAATGTAAGTAACCCCATGCTAACAGAGCTGCCAAGTCCCAGACCCCTAGACTGGAACCCAGAGGCCAGATCACAAAACCCTTCACTGGTGTGTCTAGTGCAGACTGTCTTTGGACTGGTGCTCCACTGCTCCAGTTAATGCAAGCCGGTGGTTTCTACCTAGTGCACATTCTCTAATAGAAATGCAAATGACGACAGCCCTGTAGATGCAAATTCATTTTTTCTTCTTTATTGGGGGGAATCAATGCTCTACAGTCAAAAGCAAACACAACAGTTTGTACATGCATAACACCTCCCACTCCTCCACACAACACTACATCCCCCAGAAGGCCCTCTATCATCCTGGGCTGAAAATGATTACGTCACCATTTTTACTCTCCTTATTTACCTTTCTCACTTCTTTATTTATTTTCTGCCTGGATAATCTTTCAAGTGAATAGAGTGGTATGTTTAAGTTCCCTATTATGACTGTGTTACTTGCTGTTAATATATTGCTGTAGCTCTTGCAGTAGATATTTGATATATTTAAATAGCCTCTCCTTGGTTGCATAAATGTTGATCATCATTAAGTCCTCTTGATTGATCCTCTGAGCACTAAGTAATGTCCATCCCTATCTTTTTAAATTTTATTTATTTTAAGGTCTATTGTGTCAGATATACACATAGCTGTTCCTGTCCTTTTTTGTGTGGTCCATTGCCTTATACGATAGTTTTCCATCCTTTCACTTTGAGTCTGTGTTTGTCTTGCTGAGATAGGTGGAATTCCTACAGACAACATAGGACTTTTTTTTTTCTTTCTGATCCATGTTTCTACTTTGCCCCTTTTAATACGTGAATTCATGCCATTGACATTTATTTATTTATTTACTATTGGATAGAGACAGAAATGGAGAGGGAAGGGGGAGATAGAGAGGGAGAGAGACACCTGAAGCCCTGCTTTACCACTTGTGAATCTTCCCCCTGCAGGTGGGGACCAGGCACTTGAACCCAGGTTCTTGTGCACTGTAACGTGAGTGCTTAAATAGGTGTGGCACTGCCTGGTTCCCTCATTGATGTTTATTGTTATCATAGATTGAAGATATTTTATCATCATTATTGTAGATATTTAGAGTGTTCTGTTATATGGCATATTTAAGGTGATCTGACTGTTTATACAACTTTCAGAATTTCTTTCAGAGCAGGTTTGGTGATAGTTGATTCTTTCAACTGCTGCTTGTCTTAGAAGGTTGTTATGCCTCCATCTATTCTGAATGAGAGTCTAACAGTAATCTTGGATGAAAGCCTTTCTGATTGAGCACTAGATAGATATCTTGCCATTCTCTTCTTGCCTTTAGTGTTTGTGTGGAGAAATTTGCTGCCGATCTTATGGGTTTTCCTCTGTAAGTGACTCTTTGTTTTTCTCCTGCAGCCTTTGGGATCCTTTCCTGTTGAGTTATGTTGGTTTCCTGTAGATATCATATTGTTGGGTTGTGTTTTTGGAACCATCTTCCTTCTCTGTGCCTTTTAATAGGTGAATTCTGACCATTGACATCTATTGATATCATAGATTGAATATATTTTAACATCATTATAGATTTTTAGTGTGTTCTGATATATGACATAATTATGGTGTTCTGACTGTTTATAGGAGACCTTTCAGAACTTCTTTCAGGGAAGGCTTGGTGATAGTTGATTCTTTCAACTGTTGCTTGTCTGAGAAGGTTTTGATGCCTCCATCTAGTCTGAATGACAGTCTAGCAGGATACAGTAGTCTTGGCTGAAAGCCTTTCTCATTGAGCACTAGATAGATATCTTGCTATTCTCTTCTGGCCTGTAGTGTTTGTGTGGAGATGTCTGCTGCTAATCTTATGGGTTTTCCTCTGTAGGTGACTCTTTGTTTTTCTCTTGCTGCCTTCAGGATCCTTTCTTTATCCTTATCCCTTTCCATTCTAAATATGAAGTGTCTAGGTGTCTTTAAGTCTGGGTTAATTCTGTTTGGGAAGCTCTGGGCTTCTTGAACCTTTATGTCTTTGATGTTATTTAGACTAGAGAAGTTCTCTCTCTTTTTTTTTTCCTCCAGGGTTATTGCTGGGACTTGGTCCCTGCACTACAAATCCATTGCTCCTGGATGTTTTTATTCCCCCTTTTTTCCCCTTGTGTAAGGATCCCGGTTTGAGCTGCCGGCTCCCCACCTGCAGGGTATTCACTTCACAGACAGTGAAGCAGGTCTGCAGGTGTCTATCTCTCCCCCTCTGTCTTTCCCTCTTCTCTCCATTTCTCTCTGTCTTTTCTAACAACAATGACATCAATAACAACAATAATAACTACAGCAATTTTAAAAAAGGCAACAAAGGGAATACATATTTAAAAAATTTTTAAAAAGCTTTAAATCAAAACCATAAACATACGGGGCATCATTTATTTTTTTAAGTTGTTTTTTAATATGTATTCCCTTTTGTGGCCCTTGTTTTTTTCATTGTTATGGTTATTAATATCATCTTTGTTTGGATAGAACAGAATGAAATGGAGAGATGAGGGGAAGACAGAGGGAGAGAGAAACATAGACACCTGTAGACCTGCTTCATGGCTTGTGAAGCGACTCCCCTGAAGGTGGGGAGCTGGGGGCTTGAACCTGGCTCCTTACATAGGTCCTTGTGCTTTGTGCTGCATGTGCTTAATCTGCTGCGCTACCTCCATACTCCCACAGGGCATCTTTCGAACAAAATCCCCTGCAATCCTTCCATATAGGTGCCAACATTTACAAGCTTTTTCTTTCTTTTTTTTATTTTCCCTTTTGTTGCACTTGTTTTATTGTTGTTGTAGTTATTATTGTTGTTGTTATTAATGTCGTCATTAGGACAGAGAGAAATAGAGAGAGGAGCAGAAGACAGAGAGGGAGAGAGAAAGATATAGACCCCTATAGACCTGCTTCATTGCTTGTGAAGCGACTCCCCTGCAGATGGGGAGCCAGGGTCTTGAACCGGGATCCTTACTCCTACCCTTGCGCTTTGCACCACTTGCACTTAATTACTGCGGCGCTATCACCGAAATCCCGGTTTTTTCTTTTTTAATGGTCATTACTGTTCACAGTAGACAATAAGAAGAAGAGATTAAGAAAAAGCCATTAAGAAAAAAGCCATTAAGAAAAATAATAAAGAAAAAAAGGGAAAAGAATAGAGAGATGTGTTGCTCTATAGATGTCAAGGATGGGGACCAGGCAGTGGTGCATTTGGCAGAGTACAATAGTTAAAATACACAAGGACCCATTTCAAGCCCTTGGTCCACACACACACATATCTGTCTGCAGGGGGAAAGCTTCAGAAAAGGTGAAGCATTGTTGCAAGTGGCTCTTTCTCTCTTCATCTCTGTCTTCTCTCTCAATTTCTTTCTGCCCCTACTCAATAAATAAATAATAAAAAAATTAAAAGATGTCAAGAACATGTTCTATAAACAAAGACAAGTAGCCAGAGTTGCGAATTGTGGGTTCTGTCATAGTCACCTACATTGGTAACATTCACATCAAGATGTATTGGTGGAGACTCAACCCTATGGGGCATGTGGATGATTTATAAAAGGAAAAGATAATAACAGTAAAAAGAATCTCCAGACTGCTTCCCACAGGAGTTGTACCAATTTTCATTCCCCCCAGCTGTATAGAAGGCTTTCCCTCTCCCCATCCCCTTGCCAGCAGTTGGTGTTTCTGTCCTTTCTGATGTCTAACATTCTCACAGCTGGCATCTCTTTGTTGTTCTTTCTTGCATTTCTCTGATAATCAGTGACTGGACATTTATTCATGTGTCTATTGGCCCTGGAGATCTCCACCTATCACAAGGATATAAGAAATGGTACTCAGATGTCAATAACTGTCCTATAAACCATTATTTCTCCCAGGAAAATTGCTTGGGGCGGGGGATGGTCTGCAGAGCTGGCTCAGAGGCAGAGCACATGCATGAGCCCCTGAGTTTGATTCCTTCACATCTTATTTCTGAAAAATACATCAGAAACTTCTGCCTTCAAACAGTGAAATGTCTCATCTCAATGCTGGAGGCATGCATCCTGGGATGAAGGTATTGGCAGGGTCATGTGCTTTCTAAAAAATATGCCAGGGGTTGGGGGAGGTGGAGTCCTGTCTTGCCTCTGTAGCTTCTGAACTTCACAAGCAAGCCTATTCCCTCCTTAGTCTGTGGATTCTGCTGCATTCACCCAGTCTCCCACCACCACCACATGCCAGTCTCTCCCTGTGTGTCCCTCTCTTCCCCTCTTCTCTGGAGACAAACAACAGACTAGATGACAGGTCCTCTTACCTTGAATGTGTCAGGAAAAAAACCCTGTTTCCAAGTAATTTCACTGGGATTAGGGTTTCCAAATGCCTATTAGCTGGATCCAGTCCCCCAGGGAGTTAGCAGGAAATACCTGGCTATGGTATCACTCTCTAGCAAAAGTAACCCTCCTCCACCCTCATTTATGGACTGCTAGGTCATGCCCCTGGTCCCATGTCATCCTCATTTTGAGGTGACTCTGATCATATGTCCAGAGGCTCTATTCACTGAAAAAACGAAAAACAAAAAAGTAAGATGTAGACCTGTACACTTGTGTGTATGTGAGTGTCCTGGATCCAACAAGCTCACAAGTGCCCTGTGGAGGTTGATGGTAGGGTAGGCTCTGGGGTGGCACCGGTGAGAAGACAGGTATTTTCTGGTCCCACAGAATAGACAGTCTGGTGGGAGGAGGTTTGCACTCAAGATGTGGCTTCCTAAATAACAACCTCTAGCCAGACCTGAGGACAGAGCCTGGTTATATGCATGCCTGGGCTCTGGAGTCCTCTGGTGACTGTGGCTGTGTCTCTCCTAGTGGGCTATTCATCACCATTCATGACAAGGGCCACATTGCCACCATACTCAACTCATGGCCTGAGGATGACATTAAGGTAGGGATCTTCTCTTCTGTGCTGTTGCTCTGTGCTGGACTGGGTCCTCTCAGCCTGGACCAGAAAGAAAGCCACCACAGCACCAAAGGGAAGAGTCAGCACACCTGTCAGGCCTGACTCACCCACCTGTCAGCTACGCACAGGAAGGCCTGACAGAGGGAGAGTGAGTCAGAACAAGGCCTCCAGGTGTCGCGGGGGCTGAGGATTTGAACCCAGATCCTGGTGCAGGGTAGCCTTGGTTTCTCTGAAGGATGATGGCAGATGGGTTTCCTCCACTGAGCCTGCAGCAACCACCAACCCTTAAAGGGGAGTCGAGGGGACAGGGGCCCACATTGGCTCAGGCAGGTTGGCATCCAGAGGAGGACCACTGCAGGAGCACTCCCCCTGTCTTGCTTGCTGTGGTGGTGACAGATGGGGAACACATCCTTGGCCTGGGGGACCTGGGCTGCTACGGCATGGGCATCCGAGTGTGCAAGCTGGTGCTTTACACGGCATGCAGGGTCATCATCCCATGCCAGTGCCTGCCTATGATGCTGAATGTAGACCACCTGCTGCCAGCGTGCCACTAGGGCTCCAGTGCCTCATGGCTGAGGCTTCGCTGTGACCTGGGAGAGAGTGCTGGGGCTTTGCTAAGCCACTGCACCCTGGTCTAGACCTTGGAGACTATGGCCGCATCCAGGGAGATGAGTACTACATGACTGCATGTATCTGTGACTGTACAAGGACGCAGGGTCGAGCCTCTGTGTTGTTTTCGACGGGTTATGTTGTTTTCGCCGGCCTGGCTTCACGGGCGGGTAACAGACGACCAGGGACTCATAGTTGAGCTGTAGGCAGTATCTCTTTATTCATGCAGGACACAGCACAATCTAAGACGAGCTAAGTTAAACTCAAAGTACAGTACTCTAAAACTCACAATGCTGTCTTTATATATACTTGCCAAGTAGGGTGGAAACAGGGTGTGACATAGAGAGGGTGGAGAGAAAAATGACTGGTGAAAATCAGGGTGTGATAAAGAAGGGATCAGGGTGTGACAAGGAGGGGGGTGGAGCAAAAACATATCATGAAACAGTGGGGATTGAACCAATGCCCTGGAGGGAGGTGTTTGTTAACATCGGTTATGTAAATAGAATGAAGTGGTTATGTAAATAGAATAGTGTTAAGCAGGGGGGATTTAAACCAAATGAAACAGAAGGGGTCTCATGCATACCAACACCTCTGGACACCACATGGGAGCACCTACAAGAGGGAAGCTTCCTGAGCAATGGAGCAGTGCCATGGTGTGTCTCCTCTTTCTATCTCTCTCACTCTTAATCTCTCTCTGTCTCTTAACATCTATCATATATATATATCATGTAGGCATTGAGCCCTATCAAGAACACTGGTGGCAAAAAAAAATGGAATGAAACATGTAAAGGGCATTCTAAATAATGCAGCCAGCTAGTACAAGAGCACCTTTGTGAGCCACAGTTTCAGCCTCTGTCCACAGAGAAAGCTAACAAAGACCTGGGGCAGATACAGTAAATGTTTAAAGCACTAATATATGGGGTCATATGGTGGCATGGCCAGTAGATCATACAGGTGATCATGCTCAAGGACCCATGTTCAAGCCCACAGTCCTCCTGCAACAGGAAGCAGGAAGCTGCATGAGCAGTGAAGCCATATGACAGATTCCTCTCCTCTCTGTCTCGAAAGACCAGATATCCTTGGTATCTACACTTGCAGGGAATGATGAAGTGTGAGCAATGGGTTCCCTTTCTGGTGGCCATGAAGACCTACAGGATGTGGGAGGAGCTTCTAGCAGACACTGACAAGGATGTCCTGGGGGGGAAGTACCCAGGAGGGTCCAGAGTAGAGCCCTCAACTATGGGGACTGGATAGCTGTCCCCAGGGCCAACATGGGCCTGTGACTGCAGGCAGGGGACACTACAGGGACAGGAGTCTCTGGGGAGCAGCTCTGCTCACTACCAACCCAGTGGCTGGACATGCTGCACCTGCTGCCCCCTGCCTTTCCCTCTTGCCCTGTCAGGGCTGCCACCATGCTGAGACAGAGCAGGCCAAGTAAAGCAGTTCTGGTGTTGGGGTTGGGAGGTGGAGGTGGGGGCCTGGGTCCTTCATCCTTGGGCTGACTCTCTACAGAACTTTAGAGGAAATGCATGGCTCTGATTCAGGGGATTACTGCTGTTCTGTTTGGGACCTGGAACGTCCCAGCGACCACCAAAAAGGGGGTTGTAACAGGAGAGTCCTTGCTGGAGGCCAGCAACTCCCCACCAGGCTGGGTAGAGGGAAGCCCATCAGGTCCTCCCTGGTTTTGCCCTGGTGGTACCTGCCAGGGAATCCATGGGGGGAGGGTGGGGGGTGCACACCAGGTCCGATCACCTTTATGCCTCCCACTGTCCACTTGTGGCTTTCATTAAGTGGCCCAAACTCTGCCTCACTGTGACACAGGGCTGACAGTGAACCCACAGTGACAGCTGGCCAGTCATGATGGCAGGCCTCCAACAAGCCCACCTTTCTATAATAAATAATTCAACTGGAGGCTGGCCCACTAATCAGCCCTCCTGACCCATTTGGTCTGAAGGTTTTGTCAGGTGACCAAGAATCTGGGGGTTAGCAACTTGAGGAGACATTGCAGTGGTTCTACAAAAAGGCTTTTACTCCTGAGGCTCTGAGGTACGGGTACAGTCCCCAGCACAACCAAAACTCAGAACTGAACAGTGCTTTGTTTAAAAAAATAAATGGGTAAATAATGCAATCCCTCTAGAATATACATATATGAAATGCACACACACACACACACACTCATATATATATATATGTATATATATATGTATATATGTATGGGTGGTGATGCACCTGGTTAAGTGTGTGTATTATCATGCACAAGGACCCAAGTTCAAGCCCCCGGTCTGTGCTATATGCAAGAGGAAAGCTTCATAAGTGATGAAGCAGTGCTGTAGGTTCTATCTCCTCCTGTCTCTCAGTTTCTCTCTGCTCTATCAGATAAGATAAAGTAAATAAATAAATGTTAGAAAGAAATGTAAACTACATGGTCCGGGAGGTCATGCAGTGTTAAAGCTTTGGACTCTCAAGCATGAGGTCCTGAGTTTGATCCCAGTCAGCACATGTGCCAGAGTGATGTTTGGTCCTTTCTCTCTCCTTCTTTCTCATAAATAAATACAATCTTTTAAAAAATATAAACTGCATATATGAAATATATATACATATTCAAAAGAAACAGGGTTAGGGTGGGGGCTTTGAGGGAGACAGGCAAAATAGCTCATTCAGATAGTGCTCTCCTTTCTCCTGTGCACAACCCAGGTTTGAGCACAGCCCCCCACCATACTGGAGGAGCTATGGTCTCTTTAACTCCCATTCTCTCTCTCTCTCTCTTTCTTTCTCTGTCAGAAGTACACAGAGTACTCTCTGTGACTCAGCTGCAGCAACACTGCCTAGGTTTCCCACAGCCACATGCCTTCCTTCTCTCTTGCAGGGGAGGAGCCATCTGAGCCCTGAGAAAGAGACTTTTGCCCAGGATAATGCTGAGATGGGCTCCTTGGAGGAGGTGGTGTGGTGGGAGAAGCCCACAACCATCATAGGTAGGAGTGTCGGCCAGGCTTGATGGGTTTGATAGGCTGAGCCCCTCGGGTTGCAGGAGTGGCCCCAATTCAGCTTGATATGCAGTGTCTACATCAACTCAGAATCCTTGTTCTCACAGCCCTGTGTGTGTTCAGTGGAAGCCACCCCATCATTTGCTTGTCTGTGGAGACCATTGCCTGCCTGCTATCTCATGATTGTGTGGTCTGGTGGGTGGTGGCGAAATGGACCTGACAGAAAAAGTCGGGCCATGAATATTATCAACAAGGGCTTTATTTGTGTGCTCCTGAGGCAAGGTTCTCAGGTCCAACTGTGCCGGGGGTGGGGGTGGGCATGAAGTCGCAGCCAGGGTCAAGGAGGGAGATTCTTATAGGTGAGGAGAAAAAGAAACTTAGGTGAGAGTTCAGTGGGTATTTTCCATGATGTTAAGTGTGGTGAGTCTGTGATTTAGGAAACTGCTAGCCTCCAGCAGGCATTCCAGGGATGGGCTAGTATTGCTGGGTAACACATTCTTATGACTGAGTGTTTTTAGCCACAAGCGCCTTCAATGGTCAGGCACTCCCAGATTTATCATTCTGACCTTTTTGGTCATATAGGGTGCCAAGGTCATTCTGGCTGCTTCCTGCTAAACAGGGGCAATATGGGGGTGGGGTTAAAGGTAATAATAGGTCTTCCGGGGCCCAACATGCAGAAGAATGTAAGAGTGTAGGAGAAGCTGGTTGACAGATACTCAGCATAGCTCTTGAATGTAGGTCATAATGGACCTAATAAGGCAGGGAGCAAAAAGAAAAAGCAAAGAAATTAGGATTAGAATGGTATCTCCACAGAATCTTTTCATCCTCTAGATCCTTCTTTTGTTTTTCCTCTCTGTGGTGTGGGGGGTGGCGGGGGAGGACAGATAGGGAATCCAAAGTTAGACTGAGTGCTTCCTCCCCAGCTGTCCTGGTATCAGGGCTGTGAGGTTGAGGGTGGACTGGGGATGGGGACTGCAGGGAGAGAGGGTGGCCTAGTTGGAGGGGGTTTGATGGGGTGGTGTGGGGTGGACTGGTGGATGTAGGGGTTTAGGCGAGCACACCACAACCAGTCTTAGGCTGGATGTCTTGTCCCCAGCTGGCCTGAGTGTGGACTGGGAAGGTGGAAGGATGGTGATTGGGGTGGGGGATGTTGAATGGGATAGAGTGCTTTGGGGTACTAAATGGTGTAGAGGCAGTTCAATTAATCCCCGTAGGGGGTGGTATTTGGGGTTGTTTAATGGGGTGCCTCCTCTTCAGTTGGGTGCCTCCTCCCTCAAGCCCCCCAGTCCACTCTCAACCCTCTAGCCCCTAATACCAGGACAATTGGGGAGGAGGCACAGGCAATAGTGAGAGGCCTTCCTCAAAACTATGAAAAGGAGACAAGGACAGTGACAACCCCCCCCCCCCCAGTACCTGTTCCCCTTGCCCCCAGCCTGCCCTTCTCCTCTCACTCACTGTCACAAATGATGGGCCCTACATGGGAGAGGGGGAGAAAATGCCTTCCACTAAAATCAAAACATCTTCTCTAGAAGAGATTATATCCTAGTGGGAAATATAGCATGACGGTTCTGCAAAAGACTTGCATGTCTGAGGCTCTGAGATCCCAAGTTCAGTCCTCTGTATCATCATCAGCCAGAGTGAAGGAGGAGTAGAGAGAGGAAGAAGAGTAGAAGAGCAAGGAGGAACATGAGGAGTTATCCATGGGTTACCCACAATAACAATTTATTAACTAGTCATTTAGAATACTTGGGGGCTGGGGATATAGCATAGAGGTTTTGCAAATGATTTTTGTTTCCTTATATGTTCCATTTTGATCCCCAACTCTACTATAAGCCTGAGGTGAGCACTGGGCAGAAAAATAAAGTTTGGCATATTGAGGCTTTGATAGCATCTGAAGGGATAGGCTCCATCTGTTTTGTCAAGTTTTTCACATTCTCAGTCAAGCACATGTTAACTTTCCCCATTGACAAATGAACATAAGACAAAAGATCATCAGCCTTTCCCAGGCTAGCTGTCAGCCTTCATGGCCTGGGGCTAGAGGCTCTGCTCCTGGGTGGTGAGTAGAGAGAGAGGGCTGAGGAGAGGGGACAGGCACCCTCTGGGTGGATGGTCTGGGCCTGTTCCCTGCTGGGTGTCTCAGTTTGTATAGCACCCATTACCCGTGACTCCATTCCTAACTGACTGCCCATTTACCCATGATTCTTCAGCTCCCCTCTTAACTGAACACTCAGTAAGCCTGGGGTGGAAAGTCACTCTCTCTGCTTCAAACTTATTATTTCCAAAGAGAAATGCCCACACCCTATTCCTCACCCTCCACAATAGGAAAACAAAGCTTCCTAGAGTAGAGGCAGACCAAAACACAGTTGGTAGACATTTAGCAGGCAGCACAGCTATCCCACACTAAACCCAGACTTCTGTCCTCTATAGAGTTCCCTTGACAATCCCCACTCGTTTGCATGAAGCTCTATAGATCCCCAGATCAGAGTGGAGGAAATGGGGAGAGGAGGCAACTTGCAACCCCAGAAGGCAATTACTTGTCAAAGGCCTTGGCATCTTCATCTCGCTGATGCTTCAGCACAACATCTTTATCCCATTCTTTTGTCAGGCGTTGATTGATGGTGTTCCTTCGATCCTCTTCTGCACATCTTTCTGCTAAATGCCTGGAGGGAAGGCAAGAGTCTGACTCCATCCACTGCCAACATCTCCCCCCAAGTCCTCTCTCCTTTGGATTCAGTGGGAAATCTAGTTTTGCTCTCACTATTTTGAATAAGAGGTAAAGTTGGAGGCCAAGTGGTGGTGCACCTAGTTGAAGGCACACATTACAGTGTGCAAGGACCCAGGTTCAAGCCTCCGGTCCTCAGTTTCAGGAGGGAAGTGAAGCAGGTTTCTCTCTGCCTCTCTCCCTATCTCTATCCAAAATAAATGAAAATTTTCACCAAAACAAAAAAAGGAAAAGAAAAAGTCAATGCCATGAGCCCACACAGTGAACCCTACTTCTCAGATAATTGAAGGGACCAGGACTGCTTACTTTCAGCCAAAACCCTCTTCTGGTCAATGAATTCCCACACAAAGCTGCTCGTTTCCATTAACTGATCTAAAACCTCATCTCATGAGGGGGTGAGTGACAAGGGACAGCCTAAGAGGGTGACTGGGGAGAGTGAGATGAGAAGCAGGGTGGGGTGAGCTAGGGCCAGTCATGAACTCTCCATGTGTCCACCCATGTTTCTAGTAAGGTGTCAAGTGGGAGCGGGCAGGAAAGGGAGGTGAAGGAGGAGAGGTTTATGGTGGGGAAGGAGAGCCCAGGCCCCTTACTGTTCTTGGTTTTTCTGTAGCATGTGTTGGTCTTATTGCTGACTTCTAATGTGGCTCCGGCTAATTTTTCTTTTGTCTCCTGCACTGGCTTCCATTTGTTCTTTCATACAGTCTATGCTTCACTGCTGCTTTCTTGTTCTTCCCAAAGATGGTGAAGTGCCCATGGGCTCATAGATGGACTATCTGTAAAGTCTGTGTTTCAGCTGGAACAGAGAGAGCCAGAGTGAAGGCTACAGCTTTGGGGTACACTGACAGAGGTCGTCTTTCTTTTTTTTCTTCCCTATGGTGTGTGTGTGTATATGTGTGTGTGTATGTGTGCGTGTGTGTGTGTGCAATCAAAGCCCAGGGTCACAGGTGTACAATCCCAGAATCTCCCACTAAGCTCTACCCCTGGCCAAAACCCTACATGGTGAACAAAGGCAATACAGTGGGCTAACTATATGTCCAGAGAGTTGTCGGGTTAACTAGATAATTGTTTGAAAAGAGGACTATTTAGGCAGAGAAAAAAAAGAAGCCATAGTGACTAAAAACATGAAAGTGTTGGTCAAGCATGTTCACTACCACCTGAAATGAGGCTTCTTGAACTTTCTGAACCTATAGCTCACCTGAGGTTCTTCCTCATGTGGAGACCTCAGTTCTGGGTCTATGGAGAGCGGCCACCCAGAGAGGAAATGTCACTCTTGCAAAGCCCACTGGCATCCCTACAATCTGCCCTCCAGAGAATAGGTTCAAATAGTCCCAAATAGGGTTATATGCAACAGAGAGGCAGAAACAACTCTTACATAAAAGTGGCATTCTGGTTCTTGTGTGCTTTCATAACTTCTGCAACGCTGAATTTACAGACTGCATTCTTTTTTATAAAAATATGTTATTTATTTATTTATTTATTTATTTATTTATTTTTGTCAATGACAAAGAGAGAAAGGAACAGAAATCACTCTGGTACATGTGCTGCCAGGGATTGAACTCAGGACCTTATGGTTGAGAATCAGTGCTTTGTCCACTATGCCACCTCCTGGACCACTAGTCTGCTCTCTTCATGAACCTCTCTTTTTCAGCATTTAGTCTCAACTTTGCAAGGAAAAAGACAATAAATAAAAAACATGCTGGAAATGTAATTCTGTTTGTGTGGGCTACTAATATTCTTATCTTTCTCTCTACAAAGACTATGTTTTATGGGAGTCCAAACTGATTGGGCTTTTCTGTGTTTTGAATTTTTTCTGCTAGCTGAGGAGAAGTTTTTCAGTCAAGGTCTTTCTTCTTCAAATTCAAGGCCTTGCCCAAGCAAGCCAAGCAGAATGGCACATGAAAATCTGTGGCTGTCTATGTTCTTCCCTGCACTCATACAACATAGTAGAGTAAACCCTCCATTCATCCTCCAAACTCCTCCCCAATGCATTTATATAAGCTGTGAGGAGATCAGAAAGTAGCATCAGCTCCTAAACGTAATGCACCAAACATGCCTTTAGTCTGTTCCTAGAAACCTGTCCATGACCCAGTCTTCATTCTCACATGAAATTTGGCACCAGTCAGGCAGAAATTCGAGGGACATCTACAGTGGCCTTGTCTGCTGCACCCACTGCACCGCCTCTCAATCAAAGCATTGCACTACCTGGTTCTGGTATTTGAACACTAATTCTTTCTCCTTAAGCGTTTGATAGCTCCATAGAATCTTGTCCTCTAATACTTTTTTTTTTTCCCACACTGTAGTATACCACACTGCTGGCCTTGGCACACTGCATGCACAGATCACATTGCTCCTAGAATGACACCATGGGTCTGTTCCTACCTTTTGCTTTCTTACCTTCATACTTCTTCCTGTGGCCCCCAAGACTGGATTTCTCAAGAATGTGTTTGATCAAAGGATGTATGAACAGCCATCAGCAGGATGGGTTTGATAGGCTGAGCCCCTTGTTTTGCGGAAGTGGATACAATTCTTCTTGTTGTGTAGTGTCCACATCAACTCAGAAACCTGTTCTCACAGCTGTCCCCTGGGAAAGGTGTCAGAGAGATAGCAGGATCGAGGGTCTTTTCTCAGCTTAGTGAGTGCCCAGAGTTTCTGTTTGACTAGGCCAGATTCATTGCACAGTAACAGCACTCTCCGTGTAATAAAACACAGGTTCCCCCTCTCTCTGCCTTCAGAAGGTCTAGTGCTTCCAGTTTTAAGTGCCACCTGGGCATGTGAGCTTCTCTGGTGCTGGAGGGAAGCCAGTCAAGCTGTGGTGGAGTTGATGGCTAGGTAGAGCTTGTCTTTTAAGTCTTGGGTTGTTACAAGATTGTTATCTAAGGCTCCTCTAGCTACTATATGTAAGGCCAGAGATATGTAAGGTTGTCGTGAGGTACACGTCAGAGACCACCCGAGGCCAGTTCAGTGACATTTGAGAGCCTTTTTGTTTTTGTAATATTTATTTAGTTAATTAATGTATTCCCTTTTGTTGCCTTTGTTGTTTTTTTATTGTTGTAGCTATTATTATTGCTATTATTGATGTCGTCATTGCTGGGTAGGACAGAGAGAAATAGAGAGAGGAGGGGGAGAGGGGTAAGAAAGACACCTGCAGACCTGCTTCACTGCCTGTGAAGTGACTTCCCTGCATTTGGGGACCTGGGTGTTAGAACCGGGACTCTTCCACTGGTCCATGAGCTTTGTGCTATGTGCACTTAACCTGTGGTGCTACCACCCAACTCCCAGAAATTTGGGAGTCTTTATTAAGCCACTGGTGACTACACTGAACAGCTAAAAGTACTGCTCATAGTGCTGTCTGGAGCTCAGTGTAGCACAGCCATTTATAGGGGCAGGTGCAAAAGCAAGCTAGGTTACAGAAGCCCAACATGTGGTGGTTAGGGTGGTCTGTTGCTGCAGTCAGGACAACCCGTTACAGAAAAAATTAACAATGGACAATTAATAATTTCAGAACACTAGTATCTACTTTTTTCTTGGCAAGTAAAGTGGTTGAATAGGTTGAGGTTAAGTCAAGATGGAGTCAGTTATGTTAAGGAAGTGGGAAGTGTGACCCTGTCACATTTCCCACTGGTTTTAGGAGATGATACCTAAAATCTTTGGCCTACCTTGAAGATTGTCTTTGTCTATTTGACTTTTGGCGTGATATTTTCAGTAATTCTATACAATCTGGTTTTTAACTTGAATTCAGTTCTAGAAGTGGGTCAAAATGTTTGTCTGCTCACTGGACCTGAATAGGGCACAAGAATTCTCAGTTCAGAGCAACACCCCAGCCAGCCTGATAATTCTGAAGTAAGCCTGCTTGTCTTCTGGGAGTGAGTGTCTGGACTTGGGTTTGCAGAAGTCACAGACTACTGTCCAGTGTTTCATTGATGCTTTTTAACTTGAATTCAATTCTAGGAATGGGCCAAAATATTGTTCACTGGATCTGAATAGGACATTAGGAGAATTCTCATTTCTGAGCAGCACCCCAGCCAGCCTGATAATTCTGAATTAAGCCTGTATCCCAGGATTGAGTGTCTGGATTTGGTTATGCAAAAGTCACAGACTTACTCTCCTTCTTGTTTTAGGCTAAATCTGACTGCTACTGGTCTCTTCTAAACTGAGGTCTGAAATGGTACTCTTCTGCAGGGTGGGTGGGGATGACTTTGGGTTTTGGTTTCAGTTTGAACATCCTTTTTCTAGTTCTGTCACCAGATCCAGTACAGTGGTGTCAAAGTGTACTTGGCAGAGAACTTTGGAGGCCAGTGTTGTTAGACACTGATGGAACCTCTGGGGTATTGCACTCATCTAGAGAAGGAAGGAACACTGTTTGGATGACTCTTTGAAGCTTCTGTGTTTGCTATACCTGAACCCACAGTTTGAGGTTTTGGGAGACTAAGGAGAGAGGAGAGTTATACCTGGTTTATAGACCAGGACCTGGATAACTCATAGGCTCCCTGGAAGCAATGCTAGTGGAAGACTTCCTTGGTGGGTGTTCAGTGACTAAAGCCTTGAACTTACCATCCAATAAAAATTTTTCTCCCTACTCTTTTCCTTGATCTAGCTTTCTAGTCTTTTTTTTTCCAACGATGACACAAAATCCCCAGAGAGCCTGCATATTAGATGTCAGGCTCAGGAAAAAATTCCTTCTATCTCCTTCCAAGATGGGTCAGAGAAGGTGGACTCATTATGTTACATAAATGATCCCCATAGCACAAGACTTGATCCAGTATTTGGTTCATTAGAGGACTTTATGACACGGGTGTTTAAGAGACTCCATGTCACTCTGGGAAGTTCTCTCTGCACCTTTGAAAAGCACACAGTTTTACTGAGGTCCCCCTCAGCAGGAGGGTGGCGAGAGCAGGTTTTTTTCATTATTAAAAAGTAGGCAGAAATAGACAAAGGCAATCTTTCTGGTTATTGCTATACATCTTCCTTATCTGTGGTGTGCGTAAAGAAAGGGGAGAACTAGTGCCTGGCATGCATCAGTCTAGAGACAGCTCAATTTACTTCCTAGTCATCAGTTAACCTTTAGCACTGCTGTCTGGGGCCCATTAGCTTAGCAATGTGGAGGGAAGGGAGGGGTAGCAACTATAGCCACTGTTTTAATTGCCAGGAGAGCAAGCACAAAGGAAATACAGTGTGAGGCTATGTCTCCATATCAAAGAGGTAAGGCACTTCTTCACCAGGCACATAAATTAAAATATCCACATGGGGTAAATCAGGAGAGTATGCACTCTGTGTTCTTCTATCTCCCATAATTATGGGAATAATAATTTTAGATTAATAGCTATGTTTTATTCCTTTATATATATATATATGTACATATATATGTATGTATATATCAAATTGTGCTGCTGAACATAGGTGTGCATGCATATGCCCTTGAGGTTTAGGTGGGAAAGTGTTTCACCGATGTTTTCCTCTAAGTATTTGATAGTTTCTAGTCTGACATCCAGGTCTTTGATCCATTTGGAGTGGATTTTTGTTTCTAGTGAGATAAGGTGGTTCAATTTCTTCTTCTGCATGTTACAACCCAGTTTTCACAGCATCATTTATTGAAGAGAGTCTCCTTCCATTCAATACTTTGGGCCCCCTTATCAAAGATTAGATGTCCATAGGTGTGGGGAGTTATGTATATTTTTAATATTCAAGGTATTTTATTCAGTTTTTTGTCCAGGCTTTGGAAATCTGTTGTTGGGCACCTGGGTTCCTTCCATGTTTTAGCTATTATGAATTGTGCTGCTATGAACTTAGATGTACACCCATCTTTTTGGTTGGGCATTATGGAATCCTTGGGGTATATCTCCAGGAGAGGAATTACTGGGCCATATGGAAGGTCTTTGTCTATCCTTGTGAGAGTTCTCCAGACTGCTCTCCAGAGAGGCTGGACCAATTTACATTCCCACCAGCAGTGTAGAAGGGTTCCTCTGTCCCCACAGCCACCCCAACATTTGTTGCTGCTGTCCTTTTTGATGTATGCCATTCTCACAGGAGTGAGGTGGTGTCTTCATGTTGTTTTTAATTGCATTTCTCTGACAATCAGCGACCTGGAACATTTTTTCATATGTTTGTTAGCCTTCTGCATCTCCTCTGAGGTGAATGTTTTATTCATATGCTCTGCCCATTTTTGAATGGGGTCATTTGCTTTTTTGGTACTAAGTTTGCTGAGTTCTTTGTCTATTTTGGTGATTAGTCTCTTGTCTGATGTTTGGCACATGAAGATCTTCTCCCATTCTGTGAGGGATCTCTTTGTTTGTGTGATAGTTTCTTTGGCTGTGCAGATGATTTTCAATTTGATGTAGTCCCATTGGTTTGTTTCTGCTTTAGTCTTCCTTGCAATTGGATTTGTTTCATCAAAGATGTCCTTGAGGTTTAGGTGGGAAAGTGTTTCACCAATGTTTTCCTCTAAGTATTTGATAGTTTCCTGTCTGACATCCAGGTCTTTGATCCATTTGTAGTTGAATTTTATTTCTTGTGAAATAAGGTGTTTCAATTTCATTCTTCTGCATGTTATAACCCAGTTTTCCCAGCACCACTTATTGAAGGGAGCCTCCTTCTTCCATTTAATACTTTAGGCCCCCTTATCAAAGATTAGATAACCATAGGTGTGGGGGTTCAGATCTTGGTTTTCAATTCTGTTCCACTGCTCTGTGTGCCTATTTTTCTTCCAGTACCAGGCTCCTTTGATGATGATGGCCTTATAATATATTTTGATCTGGGAGTGTTATGCCTCCATTTCTATTTCATTTCCTCAAGATGGTTTTGGCAATTCTAGGTGTTTTCAGGTTCCAGATAAATGAATGTATTTTTGTTCTATTTTCTTAAAGAAGCTTGGTGGAACTTTAATGGGTTTCGCATTAAGTTTGTGTATGGCTCTGGGGATAATATTCATTTTGATTATATTAATTCTTCCAATCCATGAGCATGGGATGTCTTTCCATTTCTTGGTATCAGTTTCTATTTCCTTAAAGAGTGACTCATAGTTTTCAGTATACAAGTCTTTCACTTCTTTGGTCAGCTTTACTCCTAGGTATTTTATTAATTTTGTTTCAACAGTGAATGGGAGTGATTTCTGGATGTCTTCTTCTTCTTCAGGTTTAGTGTTTGCATAGAGAAATACCACAGTTTTTTGTACACTGATTTTATAACCTGACACCTTGCTATATTGCCTAATAACTTCCAGTAGTTTTCTGCTGGGTTCTTTAGGTTTTTCTATGCATACTATCATATCGTCTGCAAATAGTGAGAGCTTGACTTCTTCCCTTCCTATCTGTGTTCCTTTAATTTCTTTCTCTTGCCTGATTGCTATGGCAAGAACTTCCAATACTATGTTGAAGAGTAATGGTGACAGTGCACAGGCGTGTCTAGTCCCTGATATGAGGGGAAATACTTTCACCTTCTTTCCATTGAGTATGATGTTGGCTGTAGGTTTGCTATATATGGATTCCACTATCTTGAGGAATTTCCCATCTATTCCCATTTTTTGTAGAGTTTTGAGCATGAATGGGTGTTGGATTTTGTCAAAGGCTTTCTCTGCATCTATTGAGATAATCATGTGGTTTCTGGCTTTGCTTTTATTGATGTGGTGAATGAGATTGATAGACTTACTGATGTTGAACCAGCCTTGCATTCCTGGGATGAATCCCACTTGTTCATGATGAACAATTTTTTTGATGTGCTGCTGTATCCGGTTGGCCAAGATCTTGTTTAATATTTTGGCATCTATGTTCATCAGAGATATTGGTCTGTAGTTTGCTTTTTTTGTTGTTTCCCTATCTGCTTTTAGGATCTGGGTGATGTTGGCTTCTTAGAAGGTGGAAGGGAGTATTCCTGTTTCTTCAATCTTATGGAAATATTAAAAACTATGGGTACTAACTGTTTCCTGAAAGTTTTGTAGAATTCGTTTGTGAAGCCATCTTGTGCAGGACTTTTGTGGTTGGGGAGATTCTTAATAATGGTTTCAATTTCTTTGTCTGTGATTAATGCATTTAGCTTTTGTAGTTCTTCTTGATTCAGTTATGGGAGGGCATATGTTTCTAGGAATGCTTCCATTTCTTCCAGATCTCTAGCTTGGTGGCGTATAGTTCTTCATAGATGTTTCACATGATTTTCTGGATTTCTGTGGTGGCAGTTGTGATATCTCCTTTATAGTTTACAATTCTATTAATTTGCGTCTTCTCTGTTTTTTTTTTTTTTTTGAAGAGTCTGGCTAGGGGGTTGTCAATTTTGTTTAATTTTTCAAAGAACCGATATTTGACTTCATTGATCTTTTGTATGGGTCTCTTATATTCGATGTTTATTTCTGCTCTAATTTTAGTGATTTCTGTACTTCTGGTTGCTTTAGGGTTCCTTTGTTACTCTTCCTCTAAGTCTTGAGGTGTGCAGTAAGGTCATTCATTTGAGCTTTTTACTGTTGTTTAATATGTGATTTTTATGGCTGTAAGTTTCCCTCTCAATACTGCTTTGGCTGTGTCCCAAATATTTTGATAGGTTGTGTCTTCATTTTCATTTGTTTCCAGGAACATTTGAATTTCCTGCTTGACTGACTCTCTGACCCAGTGGTTCTTAAGGAGTATGTTGTTTAGTTTCCAAGTTCTTTGACTTTTAATAGTTTTCTGTTTGTTGTTATATGTTAGTTTTACTCCACTGTGGTGTGAGAAGATACTTTGGATGATTTCAATGCTCTTGAATTTATTGATGCTATCTTTGCGGCCTAACTTGTGGTCTATCCTTGAGTATGTGCTATATGGATTTGAAAAGAATATGTATTCCAGTTTTTTGGAGTGAAGGACTCTGAAAATGTTCAAGAGGTCTAGTATGTCAATCTCTTCATTTAATTATCTTCTATCTTCGTTGATTCTCTGCTTTGTTGATCTACGTTTGAGAGTCGGATATCAAAGTCTCCCACTATTATTGTATTACTATTGATGTATTTTTGAACTTTTTTCAGTAGGTGCTTGATGTATTTAGATGTTCCCTCATTGGGTACATAGATGTTCACAATTGTTAAGTCTTCTTGGCTGATTGATCCTTTAATAATTATGTAATGTCCTTGTCTATCTTTTATTACTTTATTTAATTTAAAATCTATTGTTCCTGAGATGAGAATTGTTGTTCCTGCCTTTTTTTGTGGTCACTTACCCTGTATGATAGTTTTCCATCCTTTCACTTTAAGTCTGTGTTTATCTTGTAGTGTCAGATGGGATTCTTGCAAGCAGCATATGATTGGGTTGTGTTTTCTGATCCATCTCCCCACTCTGTGCCTTTTGATGGGTGAGTATAAGCCATTGACATTTATTGATATTATGTATTTGATGTATTGTAGTGCCATTGTTCAACAATTTTTGTTTGCTCTGATATATTGCAAGCATTATAGTGATGTTCTTGTTTACAAGAGGTCTTTTAGAACCTCTTTCAGGGCCGGTTTGGTAATGGTTGCCTCCTTTAGCTGTTGTTTGTCTGAGAAGGTTTTGATGACTCCATCTAGTTTGAATGAAAGTCTAGCAGGATACATTATCCTTGGTTAAAACCCTTTTTCATTCAGGGCTCCATAGATATCTTGCCATTCTCTTCTGGCTTTTAGAGTCTGAGTGGAGAAGACTGCTGATAGTCTTATGGGTTTTCCCCTGTATGTGACTTTTTGTTTCTCTCTTGCAGCCTTTAGGATTTATTCTTTATCCTTACTTCTTCTCATTGTGACTATGATTTGTCTTGATGTCTTCCGGTCTGGGTTGATTCTTTTTGGAACTCTCTGGGCCTCTTGAATCTTGATGTTCTTTCTGTGGTTCAGGTCTGAGAAGTTTTCTTCTATAATTTTCTCTAGAATTTTTCCTTCCCCTTCCTGTCTTTCTTCCTCTGTCAGGCTGTTATACAAATGTTATTTCTTTTATGATCATCCCATATGTCTCTGTTGTTGTTTTCAGTGTCTCTCAATCTCTTTTAGAGCTCTTTCACATCTTTATTAGTTCTCTCTAACTCATGCTGTGTCTGAGTAATTCTGTTCTCTGTTTCTGTTAGTCTGCTTTCCCTTCCATCAACTTCTTTCTTTAGTTCAGCTATTTCAGCTTTCAGTTCTCTACTACTACTACTAGCGTTTGCCCTTCTTCCGTAGCCAGATAACAGCATCAGGTTGAGCCTGATGTAAAGTTTCGAGACCTCCTTTGAATCTGGAGAGGTGGCAGTCGTTGACTATGTGGGTCATAGTTTGTCTGTAGACGCAGGGGCAGTTCGGGTCGTCTCTGGGTCCCCAGCGATGGAACATAGCGGCGCACCGGCCATGGCCTGTTCGATAGCGATTGAGGAGAGCCCAGTCATAACGTGCTAGGTCAAAGCTGGGTTGACGCTAGCAGGGGTCTGTGATGAGGTGTTTGTTCTTTAAGTCAGCTGACTGCCAGCTCTGTTTCCAAGAGACTGGAACACAGAAGTTCAGTGTAGGCATTGGGGACCAGATTGGGTGACGAGACGTCAAGCGTTGGACAGGGTGGGCAAAGATATCCGCATATATTGGCAGGTCCGGTCGAGCGTAGGTGTGGAAATGAACTTAGATAATGCCGCATCCCGATGAATATCTGGCGGGGCGATGTTGCTAAGAACTGGCAGCCATGGAAATGGGGTGGAATGGATGGTTCCAGAAATTATCCTCATGGAGGAATATAATTTGGAATCGACCAAGTGGACATGGGGGCTACGGAACCATACTGGGGCACAGTATTCTGCAGTGGAATAGCATAATGCCAGAGGTGATGATCGTAGTGTGGAAGCGCTCACGCCCCATGAGGAGCTGGCCAGACTTGCAATGATATTATTCCTCGCGCCCACCTTTGCTGTGGTTTTTATGAGATGTTTGTGAAATGACAGAGTGCGATCGAGAGTAACGCCAAGATAGACTGGCTGGGCTTCATGCCGGATTCTTGTATCGCCAAGCTGCACATTAAGCTCACGCGAGGCCGAGGCATGGTGTAGATGAAAAACAGATGATACCGTTTTTGCAGTGCTAGGGATTAGTCGCCATTTTTTACAGTAATCACATATCAGAGACATGTCTTTCGTGAGTGTTTCCTCGAGGATGTCGAACTTGGATGCCTGAGTTGCACAGCAGATGTCATCGGCGTAAATGAACTTCCTTGAAGAAGTTTCTGGGAGGTCATTGATGTAAATATTAAATAGCATAGGAGCCAGAACAGAGCCCTGGGGGAGACCACTTGAGACAAGTCTCCAGTTCTCTAATTGCCTCAAGATAATCTGTTTCATTGGGAGTCTCAACTGTTGTTTCCCTAATACTGCCATTCCTTTCCTCTAATGTTGTTTTCATTTCTGTGATTAATAAGTTTGTTATTGCTTACATACTTTTCTTATCTATGGTTACTTCTTGGTGATTTGTAGTTTCTTCTGGGCTCTTGTCTTCATTCTTTGGAGTATCAGTTTTATTTGTTTTTGATATACTCATTTTTTTGATTTATGTGTTTCTTATTTTTATGTTCTGTTGTTCCTCAATTGTTTTGTTTTGAGTACAAGCAACACTGTACTAAATACATGACAAATGCAATCACCAACCTCAGGAATTATAATAGCAACTGAAGCAAGGATTGAAATAATTTGTTCACTACCAGTTAGCCAAACAATGTCTCCAGTCTGTGAAAAAATGGCAAACAAGTCCAAGTGTAGAAGACAGAGAAAGGAAAGAAGGAATAGCAATAATAGATAATTATGCAAATCCACTATTCACTGTATATTCTAAGAGTAGCAAGAGGAGAAAGGGAAGTAGAGCAGAGATACACACATACAGAGTCCACTCTGAGTCAGATTTCTTCCCCAAAATAATTCACAAATGAATATCAGTGAATTCAGAAAGACAAAGAAGAAAGAAGAAGAAATGGAAGACAAGATAAAAAAAGAGAAACAAGAGAGAGAAATGAAAAACAGCTGTAATAAAAAAGCATTGAAAGGAACATTTTTAATTGGTTAATTAATTTTTAGTTTAATTTTATTTTTTAATTAGCTAGGAGGAGGGAGAAGAGGAGTGTCTGTAGAGTAGGTAGGAGTAGTGAAACAAGTTTGTCTCGTAGTGGATAATATGCCCAGTCCCCTAGTAATGAAAGATACCCTAAGAGTTAATTCTGGTCAGCCTAAAGGAAGCAGGGAAAGAGATACACCTTTATATAATATTCATAATAAAATACAGTATGGTAAAAATCCTGTCCCATATTGCCTCAAGCCTCCTGAGCAGAGGCAGCTAATTATTCAGAAAGTAAAAAACAAAAAAATCCTCAGGACTAGACAAGCATAGCAGGAATAGACAGTTATGCAAATCTATTATACACTGTATACTCTAGCGTGGCTAGAGGAGAAAGGGAAGTAGAGCAGAGATACATGCAGAGAGGTCCACCCTGTTTCAGATTTCTTCCCCAAAATAATTCCCAAACGTGTATCAGTGAATTCACTAAGTTGAAGGAGGAAGGAAGAAAGGATGACAAGAATGAGAAAAAGAAGAAAAGAGAGAGAGAGAAATAAAAGATAAGAAAAAGAACAGTAATATAAGAACAGTTAAAGGAGAGTCATGTATTTATTCATTTATTATTATTTAATTAGTTATATGGCGGGGGAGGGAGAAAATGGGTAGGGGTGGTAAGAAGAGTCAAACAAGTTATTTTAGCAGTGAATAAGTCACCTAGTCCCCTAGCAATGGAAAATACACTAAGAGTTAATTCTGGTCAACCTGAAGGAGAGGGGGAAAGGGATATGTGTTTATCTTGTATTGATCATAAAATAGAACAGATTAAAAAACCCTCTCCTGTCTTCAGCTTGTATGGCTCCAGATTGCCTCAGGCCCCCTGAGCAGAGGCAGCTGATTGGCTACTTAGAAAGAAAAAAGGCCGAAGGTTTCAGAAGGAATAAAACTAGAATGAATTACATCCCCTTGTGGTACAGGAATCTTGGTAAAGAAAGAAGCTCAGCAGGGGAGCCTGCTAGGAGCAGATCTGTGGCCCCCAGGAACTGGTTATGGGGGAGGGGGGACGGGGTGCTCTTCGGGAATAATAATAAAAAAAAACAATTTTCCCTTTCTTTTTACTCTATTTTCTAACCCAAATTGAGTTATAGGCACCTCCTTGGTGTCAAAGCTAGGGCCTCTTATTGACTGTCCTACTAAAGGCAAAAAATCCTACTGTTTCCAGTAGATGAAGTCAGAGCTCAAGCCACTGGCAGCTTCTGGAATCTCCCACTGTTTCAGTTTCATTAGCTGTGTTGGGCCTGTTCATATTATCTAGTTCCTCTTTATTTAACTATGGAAGTTCCTACATATCTAGGAAATTATCCATTTCTTCAATGTTCTCTAGCTTGGTGGCATATAGTTGTTCATAGAAGCCTCATTTCCATTAACAGCAGGAATAATCTTAAACAATATTATTATTATTATTATTATATTATTATCATAGGTATATATTATTTGAAAAGTTACCTCTGTTTGGGGCATCCCAGTCTTGCCTTATAAGTTTCCTGGGTCTGGGGTAGTCTAAATCTACCCTTGAAACTTCCCTTGGTCTGGAGTAGTCTAAATTTTCCCTTAAATGACCATCTGTGTTCTGACTGTCTCTCTGTTCTGACCTTCTGTGTGAATAAATATTTTTCCCTGGAGATAAGTCTAATAGCCTTTCTTCTTAACCCATTCTTGGATGGGTCTAACTAGATCATACGCCAAGTTTTTTTAATGAAATCTTCTGGGAGTTGGTCGGTAGCACAGTGGGTTAAGCTCACATGGCACAAAGCACAAGGACCGGCCTATGGATCCCAGTTTGAGCCCCAGCTCCCCACTTGCAGGGGAGTAACTTCACAGGCACTGAAGCAGGTCTTCAGGTGTCTATCTTTCTCTCCGCTTCTCTGTCTTCCCCTCCTCTCTTCATTTCTCTGTGTCGTATCCAACAACGATGACAAGACAAATAACTACAACAATAAAACAAGAGCAACAAAAGGGAATAAATAAATAAATAAATAAATAAATATGAAAAAAGAAGTCTTCTGCTGTAAAGTAAACATACACCATGCTGACTCTCTTATGGTTAACCTTTGCATATATGAATGTTCACTGAATTTTAGGTAATGAAAGTTTACTTACTTCTACCCATATACCCTAACATTAGCTATTTAACTGAACAACTTCTACATTCATCATGTATGCCTATAAGTGGAAGCAAGGGTATGTGAGTGAGGGTACGCAATAGGGCCTCTTTATATTTAGATGGAGATCACAGTCTGTCACTCATGCTACATGCCACACATGATTCTGGTTTTTGGTCTAAGTACAGCTAATAGAGAAACTGTAATGGTGACAAATAGCTCTTTTTCTGAAAGCCTCCCAGTAGGTACAGCAGCTTTTGCTCTTAGGCCATTTTTAGTCTTGTTACACTCACTGCTATAATTGTTGTCACAATGTACTTCCCCCAGAGATCTCCTTTTATTGTTCCCAGGTATTATTTGTGCATATCCAATATAACCAATAGGTCTTTAAATTATCAATGTAAGAAAAAATAGCTTCAGTTTAGTCTTAGGACTCCACGCTTTGTGGTTAACTCTAGTATGCTGGGGCTGTGTCATACAGCAGGCCTGACTTTGCCTCCATCATTGTCCTCAGGTAATACTTGTGTATTTTCAATATTGCCAATAAGTGTTTAAATTATCAATGTAAGCAAAAACGTTTCAATTTAGTCTTAGGACTCCCTGCTTTGTGGTTAGCCCTAGCCTGCTGGCGCTGTGCCATACAGCAGGCCTGACATTGCATCTGTCACTCTCCTCTTTTGATTTCTCTCTGACCTATCCAAAACAACAACAGCAATGGCAACAATAACAACAAGAAAAAGGGCAACAAAATGGGAAAAGAATGGCTCTAGGAGCAGTGCATTCCTAGTGCAGGTACAGAGCCCCAGAGATAACCCTGGAGGCAAAAAAAATGATTAGAGACAGAGAACTTGAGAGGGGATTAGGACAATAGATAGGGAAAGAGTCAGAGAGACACCTGCAGCACTGTTTAACCACTTGTGAAGTGTTTCCCATGCAGGTTAGGCCAGTGGCTTATACCCTGGTCCATGTGCATTGTAGCTTGTGCACTCCACAAGGCTTTTCATGACCTAAACTCATCTTCAACCCTAACTCTACATTTATATCTCTAAAAGAGAGGCAGAGTGAAAGAGACCACAGCACCAGATCTTCATTTAGTGCTATGGGGACTGGGCTCCAAGCTGGGTTCTGCACATGGCAAAGCAACACACTTTCCAAGTGAGATATTTCATTTCATTGGTGCCCCCCTATATAGTATATGAAAAAGCTACTCCATTAGCATTAAAATAATATGAAAGACAATGCCATCTTTATAGATTTGCTTTTCGCTTTTAATGAGCAGAATCAGAAATGTATAAATTTTCATTTTTGTTCAGTAGCAACAATTAACAACAGATGGAAGCATTTCAGTTGTTGGTTAGATCAGAAATTGAATACAAAGAGCAACGAGCATTCCAGACTGATAATGAAGATCATATAAGCAAAACACTTGTGAAAACTCAGATGATCTTTCTTTTTTTATCTATAAACTTACCAGAATGTTTTCATTAGTGATTTAATATTGGTTTACAAAATTAGAAGGTAACTGGGGTACACCTTTCCCATCAGCATAACTCTGTATCCCTACTCCCTCTACTAGAAACTGTGATATTTCTCCAAAAACACAGATAGAGGTTGACTGTTCTTTCTATAATTCTCTATATTTATATATATTTGTGCCCCCCCCCTTTATGCTCCTGCCTTCTCTTCCTTTCCAAGGCACACCTACTACTTCTGAATGGTTTTATTTTCCCTTGCCCAGTGGGTCCTGGTGGAATTGGAATTCAGAGTCCTCTGTTCATCTTTCCCTCTGGGAGGCAGACAATCTCTTAAATAATTTTCTGTCAAACTGTAAAATTGAATAGTACATATCTGAAGGGTAAAGAGAAGAATATTTTATGATAAAACCTTGCATCTGTGATAAGGGATGTTTGTTGGTATTCCTCTATCTCTCATGGCCATGTTCCAAAGTTGAGGGGACTCAGTGTGTAAATGGAAATTTGGAACATATGTTCTCAAAGAGCATTGGAAGGATATGTATAGAGGTATATTGCTCATTCTAAGCTATGCTTTTAACTCTAAAGCTGATGGTGTTAGAGGCCAGGTGGTTGTGTATCTGTTAGAGCATATGTGTGACCATGCAAGAGAACCCAGGTTCAAGAACCGAATTCTCTACTTCAAGGGGGAAGCTTCACTAGTGGTGGAGCAGTGCTGCAGTCTTAGTCTTTCTCTCTATCTCTGTCTCTCACCCCCTATCAAATAAATAGAAGGGAGAAGTGGCCACTGGCAATAGTGCAGGCATGGAGTTCTAGTGATAACACTGATGGCAAAAAAAAAATTCTGACAATTTTGTAAATTTTGGATCACTGATGGAACTGCAGGTGTTTTTCTCCCTTCTTCTCCCCCTTTCTCCTTTGATTCTTTTTTAATTTTTAATTATAAAAAGGAAACATTGGCAGAAACCATGGGATAAGAGGAGTACAGATGCACACAGTTCCCACCAACAGAACTCTGTGTCCCATCCGTTCCCCTGATAGCTTCCCTATTCTTTATCCCATAATGACCCAGCGTCATTATTTGGTACAGAAGGTTGAAGGTCTGGCTTCTTTAATTGCTTCCCCACTGAACATGGGCATTGACAGGTCAGTCCATACTCCCAACTGGTCTTTCTCTTTCCCTAGTGGGGTGGGGTTCTGGGGAAAGGAGGGCTCCAGTGTGTATTGGTGGGGTCATCTGTCCAGGGAAGTCCGGTTGGCATGGTGGTAGCATCTGGAACCTGGTGGCTGAAAGAAGTGCTAACATATAAAGCCAAATAAATTGTTAAATAATCATGAACCTAAAGGCTGGAATAGTACAGATGAAGATTTGAGGGTGTTAGTTTTGTAGATAGTAGCTCTATTTTAGTTATATTTCAAAGGGTCTATGACTATACTCCTGGTTTTTTATTTTATTTATTTATTTATTTGTTTTTTGTTTTTCTGAGCCTGACATCTGACATGCAGGTAGGCCCATGTTATTTTCTGGGGAGATGTTGTCATGGCTATAAAAAGGACCAGAAAGCTGGATGAGGGATGAACGTACTCCCAAATATGAGGAACTTTATAAATATTATTGACTGTAAACCCCATCGATTTGATCTGACGTGGGTCCCATATTCTGATTAGGACCCTATGTGATCTCAGCGTCCCTGTAGATGTAAGCTCACATTCTGTGTCATGAGTAGGAACGTTCCAAGCTACCCCAGTTTCAGGAACCATCTTCCTCATGTGGAGCATGGAGTATGATGTCTAGTCTCCCTTCAGAGGATGGAACATTCTCTGCTGTTGCTGATCCACACTGAAAAAACGGTTGTCTAGAATGATCTCATGGATTTGTGCAGACACTGAGCACCTTGGTGACATTGAAGTAAAAAATAAAAAGTACGACACAGTCTGAAGTGAAGCATGTTGGGGTGGCAATCGTTGCATTGATTAGATTGTGATCGGCAGATGCACTATTATTTGATATGGATTGGGAGAGGCATATGGGAAAGTGGGCCCTATCAAAGGGTTCCAGGACTGGGGGAAGTAGATGCTCATAGTGGAGATGTGAGGTTCCTGCTGTCTTAGGGTTCAAAAAGACAATGGATAGTTAATGTTATCATCACATTATTTGGTAATTGGATTAACTTTGAAAAGTCCTTTTGTAAGGGTTTGCTGTACAGTACCCAGTATCTTGTATACAGCTGTGCTATTGGTTGCTTCTGATCTACTTGGTCTAGGCTTTTGAGAGAGTCTGCATATCAAATACACAGCCTATATATTAAAGAGATTCAGTCTGTGTTTTAAAAAACTTCAAGACATACAATTAATTTCCCCCTCTCATATTAACTAGTGATTTATATGACTACATTTTACTAGGAGTGTACCTAAACACCATTCCCACCACCAAAAGATTGTGCCCCATCCCTCCCACCCACTGCCACTCCCCACTGTCCCAGGAAGCTGCATGTCTACCCCTCAGCACAGGGTTTTTACTTTGGTGCCCTACTTACAATTTGTTCAGGTCCTGCTTTTAGTTTTCCTTTCAGATCTTCTTACTCAACTTCTGTTGATGAATGGGATCATCCCATACTCATCTTTATCTTTCTGACTTAGCTCACTTAACATAATTCCTTCTCGCTCTGTCCAAGATGGGTCAGAGAAGGTGGGTTCATTGTTCTTGATAGTTGCATAGTATTCCATTGTGTATATATATAACACAGCTTTCTCAGCCACTCATCTGTTGTTGGGCACCTGGGTTGCTTCCAGGTTTTAGCTATTATGAATTGTGCTGCTATGAACATAGGAATACACACCTTTTTTTGGTTGGGTGTTATGGTGTCTTTGGGGTATAACCCCAGGAGAGGAATTACTGGATCAAATGATAGGTCCATGTCTAGCCTTGTGAGTGTTTTCCAGACTACTCTCCACAGAGGTTGGACCAATTTACATTACCACCAGCAATGTAAAAGGGTTCCTCTGTCCCCACAACCTCTCCAGCATTTGTTGCTGCTGTCCTTTTTGATATATGCCATTCTTACAGGCGTGAGGTGGTATCTCAGTGTTGTCTTAATTTGCATTTCTCTGACAATCAATGACCTAGAGCAGTTTTTCATATGCTTGTTAACCTTTTGGATCTCCTCTGAGGTGAATGTTTTGTTCATATGCTCTGCCCATTTTTGGATGGGGTCATTTGCTTTTTTGGTGCTAAGTTTGCTGAGCTCTTTATATATTTGGTGATTAGTTTCTTGTCTGATATATGGCATGTGAAGATTTTCTCCCATTCTGTGAAGAGCTGAAAGGGAAACTAAAAGCAGGATCTGACTAAATTGAAAGTAGGGCACCAAAGTAAAAACCCTGTGGTGAGGGGTAGCCATGCAGCTTCCTGGGCCGGTGGGGGGTGGGGGTGGGTGGGTGGGTGGGATGGGACACAGTCTTTTGGTGGTGGGAATGGTGTCTATGTACACTCCTAGTAAAGTATAGTCACATAAATCACTAGTTAATTAATGAGAGGGGAAAATAATTGTATGTCTCAAAGTTTTAAAAACACAGAGTCTTTTTAAGACAGGCTGTGTATTTGATATGCGGACTCTCTCAAAAGCCTCGACCAAGTGGTTCAGAGGCAACCAGTTGCACAGCTATTTACAAGATACTGGATACTATACAGCAAACCCTAACAAAAGGACTTTTCAAAGTTAACCCAATTACAAAATAATGTGAAGGTAACCTTAATTATCCATTGTCTTTTGAACCCTAAGACAACAGAAACCTCACATCTCCACTATACAGCCTATATTTCTCCCAGTCCTGGAACCTTAGGATAGGGCCCACTTTCCCGCATGCCTCTCCCAATCCATATCAAATAATAATGCATCAACCGATCGCAACCTAATCAAGGCAACAATTGCCACTTCAACATGCTTCAGCTCAGACTGTGTCAGAGACTTCACGTGTGGAATGACAACCCTTCATCTTCATTACTCAGGTGAGAACATTCCTTTCATAGCTTTCTCTAATTCCATCCCAGGTGGATCTCTTTCTGACAAAGTCCCCAAACCTAGATATACACAAGGTTCTGTGAGAGAGAGCATATGTTGACACGTATCCATAAACAAGTGGAAATATATACCTGAAAGCAGAAGTACACTGGAGTTTGCAGTGACTACCCCCCCCCAACACTTCCTCTCCACTATTCCCACCTTTGGGTCCATGATTGCTCAACAATTTGTTTGACTTTGTATGTTAACTCTCTTCAGCCACCAGGTTCCAGATGCCATCAGGATGCCGGCCAGGCTTCCCTGGACTGAAGACCCCACCAATGTGTCCTGGAGCTCAGCTTCCCCAGAGACCCACCCTACTAGGGAAAGAGAGAGGCAGATTGGGAGTATGCACCGACCAGTGAATGTCCATGCTCAGCGGGGAAGCAATTACAGAAGCCAGACCTTCCACCTTCTGCAACCCACAATGACCCTGGGTCCATGCTCCCAGAGGGATAGAGAATGGGAAAGCTATTAGGGGAGGGGATGGGCTATGGAGATTGGGTGGTGGGAATTGTGTGGAGTTGCACCCCTCCTACCCTATGGTTTTGTTAATTTAACCTTTCTTACATAAAAAATAAATTTAAAAAAAGGATTGTTTCCCAGGACTGCTAATATGATTTATACATAAGTGCTTATAACTATACAGCACATGTTGTGTAATATTATAATTATAACAAGTACCTATGATGTCATTGCAGTTTTCCTAATAATCAAAATTATGATATGCTAATTTTACTGGGTGGTTAGATGTATAGATGAATTACTAGGAAGATTAGACATGGAAAATCATATTCACAGCTGGGGGGACAGCATAGTGGATCTGCAAAAGACTTTATTATTTATTTTTATTTTTTAACTTATATTTATACAAAGAAAACACTGACAAAAAACATACTAAGAGGGATACAACTTTGCACAGTTCTCACCACCAGAACTCCATATCCCATCCCCTCCCTTGAAAGCTTTCCTATTCTTTATCCCTCCGGGAGTATGGACCCAAGGTCATTATGTGGTACAGAAGGTTGAAGGTCTGGCTTCTGTAATTGCTTCCCTACCGAACATGGGCATTGATAGGTCAATCCATACTCCCAATTGGTCTTTCTCTTTCCCTAGTGGGATGGGGTTCTGGGGAAGCAGGGCTCCAGTGTGTATTGGTGGGGTCGTCTGTCCAGGAAGTCCGGTTGGCATAGTGGTAGCATCTGGAACCTGGTGGCTGAAAGAAGAGCTAACATATAAAGCCAAACAAATTGTTGACTAGTCCTGAACCCAAAGGCTGAAATAGTGCAGATGAAGAGTTGGGGTGTTTCCATTTTGTATATAGTTAGTAGGTCTATTTTAGTTATATTCGAAATTGTCCATGAGTGTACTCATGCGTTTTTTGTTTTTTTTTTCCTGAGCCTGACATCTGATATGCAGGTACGCCCAAGTTATTGTCTTGGGAGATGTTGTCATGGCTGGAAAAAAGAACCAGAAAGACGAACTGAGAACATTCTCTACCATTGTTGTTCCATGTTGAAGGCAAGGTCTTATGGGGGCCTGAAAAGGGGTCTATTGTGTTGTTCCTGATAAAGATAACCGGTAACAATGGAGAGAGGGATTTATTTGAGGTCTAGGCCCATCATGTCTGTTTGGGAATATGAGGACTCCCAGACTAGGACCCAACTGATTGGGTGGCCTGATGACTAAAGAGTCATTATTAATGTATGCCAGTCTCTTGCCCTTATTCGGTGCAAAAGACATTCATTTTTGTTTTCTCTGTTGTCTTTTTTTTTTTTTTTTTGCATCCAGGTTTATTGTTGGGGCTCAATTCCTGCACTATGAATCCACTGCTCCTGGAGGCCATTTTTTCCCTTTTGTTGCCCTTGTTGTTTATCATTCTTTGTTGTTACTATTATTGTTGTTGTCATTGTTGGGTAGGACAGAGAGTACTGGAGAGAGGAGGGGAAGACAGAAAGGGTCAGAGAAAGGTAGACACCTGCAGACCTGCCTCGCCACCTTTGAAGCAACTCCCCTGCAGGTGGAGAGCCTGGGGCTCGAACAGGGTTCCTTACCTGGGTCCTTGCACTTTGTGCCACATGCACTTAACCCGCTGCACTACTGCCCGGCCCCCAGACTTTCATTTTTGAGGGTCTGAAGTCCCAGGTTTGGTCATGAGCACGACCATAAGCCAGAGCTGAGCAGTACTCTAATCTTTCTGTGTCTGTATTTTTCTCTCTTTATTAAGAAATTATTTATTTGTTCCCTGTTGCCCTTGTTTTTTTTGTGTTGTTGTTGTTGTTGTAGTTATTCTTCTTTTCGTCGTTGTTGGATAGGACAGAGAGAAATGGAGAGAGGAGGGGAATACAGAGAGGGGAAAAGAAAGATAGACACCTGCAGACCTGCTTCAGTGTCTGTGAAGTGACTCCCCTGCAGGTGGGGAGCCTGGAGCTCAAACTGGGATGCTTATGCTGCTCCTTGCACATTGTGCCACATGCGCTTAACCCCCTGCGCTCCTGTATTTTTCTCTCTTATTAAAATAAAATATTTTTAAAAGAAGTGATATTATGAACATTCCCCATTACCTAACATTACAAAACCTTTTCTTCATCATCTTAGTTCAGGAGAAAGCTAAACTCTCAGCCATGCAAGTACAGCTGTGACTATGGTATGCAATATATCGGCAACTTAAGTATATGGTACAAAACTTTTTTTTTTTTTTTTTTTTTTTTTTGTGAGAGGGATAGGAGGGAGAGAGAGAGAACCAGCTATCACTTTGGTACATGTGCTGTCAGGGACCAAACTCAAGGCCTAATGCTTGAGAGTCCACCACTTTATCCATTATGCCACGTCCCAGAACTGGCACAGAACATTTTGACTAATAACAAGTTATGACTACTCACAAGGTAAATAATTAGTTAGAATTATAATTACAGGGGCTTGGCTGTGGTGCACCTGGTTGAGTCCACATGTTACAGTGTGCAAGGACATATATTCAAGCCCCTGCTTTCCACCTGAAGGGATAAAGTTCACAAGTGGTGAAGCTGTTCTGCAGGTGTCTCCTCTTCTCTCCCTCTTCCCTCTCCACTTCTCTTAGTCTCTATTCAATAATGATAAATAAAGTATAAATAAAGTTTTTTACAAGTATTTTAAACTATTGAGAATATAGTAAGGGCCAGTATGCTGTAGCCTTGGGTGATGGACACTTGATTTGTTCAATAGTTATTGATCCTTGTGAAAGTTGTGAAGAGATCAGAGCACTGCCTAGTTCTGGCATATGGTGGTCTTGGAGTGAAGCTGAACCTCAGGGGTTTCAATCACACAAGCTTGGTGTGCCTCTAGCAGGGCTACCTCCCTGGCCCTGGCTTCTGTTTGGGTAAGTAAATTTCATAGGTACACAAGCAGTGTCTGGCTGTCACTGCAGAGCTGAGTAGTGAAGCAAAGAGCCAAATAATAAATATTGAGTGGAAGGCATTGCTTTTGTTTGATCACATGCTATACTTTTTTTTTTCTTTCTGTCTCCAAGGTCATTGCTGGGACTTAATTCCTGCATTACAAATCCAAATCCATTGCTCTTGGTGGCCATCTTTGTTCCATTGTTGTTGCTGTTGTTATTGTTGTTGTTTTGGATAGGACAGAAAAATTGAGAGGGGGAGAGGAAGACACCTGCAGACCTGCTTTGCTGCTTGTGAAGCAACCCTCCCTGCAGGTGGGAGCCTGGGGCTTGAATCGGGATTCTTGAGCCGGTGCACTTTGCACTATGTACACTTAACCCTGTGTGCCATCACCTCTCCTCACCCCCGTGTAGTTTTTTGATGAAAAGGCTTGTTAAATCTAATGGTATAAAGAGAAATGAGAACTTCTGTGTCAGAAACTTTTATCAGTTCTTGAGAACCCCCGTGTGTTGAATTGTAACCCTTTTATTTTTTGAAAACAGTGACTTCTTAACTGACACTTATTAGGTTGATGAAAATGTTTACACTTGTGGGTGGACATATGATTGCAATACCAGCCATCTTCTGCTGGCTGTGGCTGGATCTAGAGGCATAGTTAGGATTATTAATCCCATAACAATGCAGTGCATAAAGGTAGGTTTCTGGTTCAGTTGTAGTGCAGTAGTACTCCCTCCCTTTCTCCTTCCCTGCTTGTCCCCCTTACCCTCTCAGTGCACCCCTGAGTACTACCTCAGAAGTATTTCTCCTCATTCGGGATAGCTATCATAGCACTGAAGCTTCCTTCAGTACTATGAGGGTCAGGCTCAAACTGGGGCCAAGTGCATGGCCACGTGAGCATACTATGAAAGTAAGTTATGTTTGCCTGTCCTAAAATATTTTTAAGACCTATAGGTATATTTTTTCTGCTCATGAAAGTTTGAGCTCATACCTTTAAATTTACATGAGATATAAATATTTAAAGTTACAGTATAATCTCATTTTTGTTCTTTACACAGCTGATGTCCAAGTTTTTAAAAATATATATATTTATTTATTTTTCCCTGTTATTTCCATTGTTGTTTATTGTTGTTATTATTGCTATGGGCGCGAGGAATCACATCATTGCAAGACTGGCCAGCTCCTCATGGGGCGCGAGTGCTTCCACACTACGATCATCATCTCTGGCATTATGCTATTCCACTGCAGAATACTGTGCCCCAGTATGGTTCCGTAGCCCCCATGTCCACTTGGTCGATTCCAAATTATATTCCTCCATGAGGATAATTTCTGAAACCATCAGTTCCACCCCGGTTCCATGGCTGCCAGTCCTTAGCAACATCGCCCCGCCAGATATTCGTCGGGATGCGGCATCATCGAAGTTCATTTCCCATGTCTACGCTCGACCGGACCTGCCAATCTACGCGGATATCTTCGCCCACCCTGTCCAACGCTTGACGTCTTCTCACCCAATCTGGTCCCCTACGCCTACACTGAACTTGTCTGTTCCAGTCTCTTGGAAACAGAGCTGGCAGTCAGCTGAGGTAAAGAACAAACACCTCATCACAGACCCCTGCAAGCATCAACCCGGCTTTGACCTAGCACGTTATGATTGGGCCCTCCTCTGTTCGCTATCAAACAGGCCATGGCCAGTGCGCCGCTATGTTCCATCGCTGGGGGGCCAGAGATGACCCGAACTGCCCCTGCGGGTACAGACAATGAACCACATAGTCAACGACTGTCACCTCTCCAGATTCAAAGGAGGTCTCAAAACTTTACATCAGGCTCAACCTGACACTGTTGACTGGCTACGGAAGAAGGGCAAACGCTAGAAGAAGAATAAGATTATTGCTGTTGTCATTGTTGTTGGATAGGATAGAGAGAAATCAAGAGAGGAGGAGAAGACAGAAAGGGGGAGAGAAAGATAAACACCTACAGACCTGCCTCACCACTTGTGAAGCAACTCCGCTTCAGGTGGGGAGCCATGTGCTCCATAGGAGATCCTTATGCTGGTCCTTGTACTCTGCTAGACATGTACTTAATCCGCTGCACTACCGAGTGACTCCCAAAGTCCAAAATTTTCAAGTTACTATATAAAAGTCAGTATCTAAATGTAAGTGATTTTGACCTTTTTTTTTTTTTTTGTCTGTGCTAGACAGACACTCACTCTGGTGGCAATATTTGGTGGTGTGGAAGGGCGCAGAGATGAAGTTCTCAGTGCTGTAAGTTGAGAGCTGCAGGGCAATGACCTTCAGGTGTATGTAGCTGGGCATGACCCTTGTGGGCCTCTTCCCTTAGAAGGAAGAATATGATTTGTCTCATGAAATCTGTCAGCTTCACTGACTTATGACATAGAGGTTTTTAATCTTACAGTTGAAGACCTGATGGAAGTTCCTTGGTGTTTGAGCCATATTCATTTTTTTTTTTTTTTACTAGAGAACTGCTCAGCTCTGCCTTATGGTGGTACCAGGATTGAACCTGGGTTTTTAGAGCCTCAGGCATGAGAGTATCTTTGCATAACCATTATGCTGTTTACCCCAACCCTTGATCCATATTCTTTTTAAAATTTCTTTATTAGATTAATATTTTACATATCACAGAAAATACAATAGTTTGTACCTGCATAACATTTCCCAGTTTTCCACATATCAATACAACCCCCAGTAGGTCCTCTGTCATCCTTTTCCAGGACCTGCACTCTCCCTCCACCCCCAATCCAGAGTCTTTTAATTTGCTGTAATACACCAACTCCAGGTTCTACTTGTGTCTTCTCTTCTGATCTTGTTTTTCAACTTCTGCCTGAAATCCCATATTCATCCTTCTGTTTCTGACTTATTTCACTTAACATGATTTCTTCAAGCTCCATCCAAGATAGGCTGAAAATGGTGAAATCACTGTTTTTAATAGCTCAGTAGTATTCCATTGTGTATATAGACCACAACTTGCTCATTCACTCATCTGTTGTTGGACACCTGAGTTGCTTCCAGGTTTTGGCTACTACAAATTGTGCTGCTATGTAGATAGGTATACACAAATCTT